>NC_090649.1:42597095-42697095 GCF_040937935.1 Hyperolius riggenbachi | reverse complement strand
AGTACCTCATCTAAAAACAAGTTAAGGGAAAGAGCAACTTCCTTTTTTTCAATCCTCTCAGCTAAATCTCAGGCCGTGTGCAGAGTGCCCTCCTCATACTGCTATGTGAGCACCTTTGGAGTGCAAAGCCTAATACACACCATACCAATGCCTGTCAGATAGATGGGTCGAACAGATGATTTCCGGCAGGTCCGATCTGATTTCCGATCGTTTTTCTGATGGATTTGCATAGTAGTGATCGGAAATCCGAACGGAAATCCGATCGTGTCTGTCGGAAAGGATCTATCGGCCCATCTATCTGATGGGGAATTGCATGGTGTGCACCAGGCATACGAGAATGAGTATCTTTCAGGTGGTTGTTCCTTGTCAAGTGATTGATTGTAAGTCTCTCCTTGACAAAAGGACTGGAGTAAAGCCAACGGAAATCTGGGAAAAGCAGATAAGAAAAGTAGTATAGGAAAGATGAGTAAGATTGTAAGAAGGAGTGTTTTTCTCTTTCTTGGGGTGGTGAAGCACTTTTGCTGAAAAGTTGTTAAAAGAGGTTGTGTGAGTAAAAGTGAAGGGGAAAGCTGAGATGACATTTTCGTTTGTTAGCAAAGGGAGTGGGGAGTGGCATGTGAAAGAGGAAGTGATGGCCTGGTGATGGTTTGTAATCGTTTTGGAGGAGCTCTGCCTAGTAGAAAGTAAAAGGAGAAGCTTTGATCGCCCAACGTGGGGCTCGAACCCACGACCCTGAGATTAAGAGTCTCATGCTCTACCGACTGAGCTAGCCGGGCTTGCTTGCTTGAGCTGAAATGTCAAAAATTGCAAAATGGCGCCAGCCTCACCTTTGCCATCCGCACAGAAGAAGGCAATCTTGTATGGCCTGATTTGGCTGGCCACGTTTTTCATCACCGAGCAACAGGGCAAGGCATTGGTGGTTCAGTGGTAGAATTCTCGCCTGCCACGCGGGAGGCCCGGGTTCGATTCCCGGCCAATGCAAATGCTAGGATTTTGGCACACCTCCACACTTTGCACTTCTCAAGCTTAAGACATCTCTGCAGGCCAGAAGCCATTTAAGGACATTTGCAAGAGTCACCGTGGCACTTGGCCACAGTGCTGGCTGACAGTCGAGAAGAGGGACCCTAGTACCCAGCAAACATGACTCTAAGACACACAAGTTAAAGCAGCCTTGGGACACTTGCGTGCCCAAAGGCCTTGCATGTCTTCTAGCAGTGCCAGTGACGTGCAGCATCTCTCCCTCTCCAGTACTCACCTATTAGGCTTCTTTTTAACTGTCTAGAAAAGCCTCGGAAATGCCAAGTCAGCAGCATCTGCTCATCTGGTGTTGTTTTACAACTTTTTGCCTTGTTGTCTTTGCACTCTACTCAGGGCCTTGCTCAAATTTGGAGCGTTCTCTCTAGGCCCTCATTCATTCTACTTTTGTCCTGAGTTTTCTCACAGTAGATGTTGAGATGTTGTGTCAGCTTACCTACAACTTGCTTTCCCAGCACCTAGCAATTAAGAAAACATACTAAAAGTACAGAAAAAAAAGTAGTAACAAACTTAAGTCAAATGAAAGCAACCACTTTTTTTGCTTGCCGGGACTGAAAGGCTTTTTGGTTTGTAACTTTTGTTGGGAAGTACCTCATCTAAAAACAAGTTAAGGGAAAGAGCAACTTCCTTTTTTTCAATCCTCTCAGCTAAATCTCAGGCCGTGTGCAGAGTGCCCTCCTCATACTGCTATGTGAGCACCTTTGGAGTGCAAAGCCTAATACACACCATACCAATGCCTGTCAGATAGATGGGTCGAACAAATGATTTCCAGCAGGTCCGATCTGATTTCCGATCGTTTTTCTGATGGATTTGCATAGTAGTGATCGGAAATCCGAACGGAAATCCGATCGTGTCTGTCGGAAAGGATCTATCGGCCCATCTATCTGATGGGGAATTGCATGGTGTGCACCAGGCATACGAGAATGAGTATCTTTCAGGTGGTTGTTCCTTGTCAAGTGATTGATTGTAAGTCTCTCCTTGACAAAAGGACTGGAGTAAAGCCAACGGAAATCTGGGAAAAGCAGATAAGAAAAGTAGTATAGGAAAGATGAGTAAGATTGTAAGAAGGAGTGTTTTTCTCTTTCTTGGGGTGGTGAAGCACTTTTGCTGAAAAGTTGTTAAAAGAGGTTGTGTGAGTAAAAGTGAAGGGGAAAGCTGAGATGACATTTTCGTTTGTTAGCAAAGGGAGTGGGGAGTGGCATGTGAAAGAGGAAGTGATGGCCTGGTGATGGTTTGTAATCGTTTTGGAGGAGCTCTGCCTAGTAGAAAGTAAAAGGAGAAGCTTTGATCGCCCAACATGGGGCTCAAACCCACGACCCTGAGATTAAGAGTCTCATGCTCTACCGACTGAGCTAGCCGGGCTTGCTTGCTTGAGCTGAAATGTCAAAAATTGCAAAATGGCGTCAGCCTCACCTTTGCCATCCGCACAGAAGAAGGCAATCTTGTATGGCCTGATTTGGCTGGCCACGTTTTTCAGCACCGATCAACAGGGCAAGGCATTGGTGGTTCAGTGGTAGAATTCTCGCCTGCCACGCGGGAGACCCGGGTTCGATTCCCGGCCAATGCAAATGCTAGGATTTTGGCACACCTCCACACTTTGCACTTCTCAAGCTTAAGACATCTCTGCAGGCCAGAAGCCATTTAAGGACATTTGCAAGAGTCACCGTGGCACTTGGCCACAGTGCTGGCTGACAGTCGAGAAGAGGGACCCTAGTACCCAGCAAACATGACTCTAAGACACACAAGTTAAAGCAGCCTTGGGACACTTGCGTGCCCAAAGGCCTTGCATGTCTTCTAGCAGTGCCAGTGACGTGCAGCATCTCTCCCTCTCCAGTACTCACCTATTAGGCTTCTTTTTAACTGTCTAGAAAAGCCTCGGAAATGCCAAGTCAGCAGCATCTGCTCATCTGGTGTTGTTTTACAACTTTTTGCCTTGTTGTCTTTGCACTCTACTCAGGGCCTTGCTCAAATTTGGAGCGTTCTCTCTAGGCCCTCATTCATTCTACTTTTGTCCTGAGTTTTCTCACAGTAGATGTTGAGATGTTGTGTCAGCTTACCTACAACTTGCTTTCCCAGCACCTAGCAATTAAGAAAACATACTAAAAGTACAGAAAAAAAAGTAGTAACAAACTTAAGTCAAATGAAAGCAACCACTTTTTTTGCTTGCCGGGACTGAAAGGCTTTTTGGTTTGTAACTTTTGTTGGGAAGTACCTCATCTAAAAACAAGTTAAGGGAAAGAGCAACTTCCTTTTTTTCAATCCTCTCAGCTAAATCTCAGGCCGTGTGCAGAGTGCCCTCCTCATACTGCTATGTGAGCACCTTTGGAGTGCAAAGCCTAATACACACCATACCAATGCCTGTCAGATAGATGGGTCGAACAGATGATTTCCGGCAGGTCCGATCTGATTTCCGATCGTTTTTCTGATGGATTTGCATAGTAGTGATCGGAAATCCGAACGGAAATCCGATCGTGTCTGTCGGAAAGGATCTATCGGCCCATCTATCTGATGGGGAATTGCATGGTGTGCACCAGGCATACGAGAATGAGTATCTTTCAGGTGGTTGTTCCTTGTCAAGTGATTGATTGTAAGTCTCTCCTTGACAAAAGGACTGGAGTAAAGCCAACGGAAATCTGGGAAAAGCAGATAAGAAAAGTAGTATAGGAAAGATGAGTAAGATTGTAAGAAGGAGTGTTTTTCTCTTTCTTGGGGTGGTGAAGCACTTTTGCTGAAAAGTTGTTAAAAGAGGTTGTGTGAGTAAAAGTGAAGGGGAAAGCTGAGATGACATTTTCGTTTGTTAGCAAAGGGAGTGGGGAGTGGCATGTGAAAGAGGAAGTGATGGCCTGGTGATGGTTTGTAATCGTTTTGGAGGAGCTCTGCCTAGTAGAAAGTAAAAGGAGAAGCTTTGATCGCCCAACGTGGGGCTCGAACCCACGACCCTGAGATTAAGAGTCTCATGCTCTACCGACTGAGCTAGCCGGGCTTGCTTGCTTGAGCTGAAATGTCAAAAATTGCAAAATGGCGCCAGCCTCACCTTTGCCATCCGCACAGAAGAAGGCAATCTTGTATGGCCTGATTTGGCTGGCCACGTTTTTCAGCACCGAGCAACAGGGCAAGGCATTGGTGGTTCAGTGGTAGAATTCTCGCCTGCCACGCGGGAGGCCCGGGTTCGATTCCCGGCCAATGCAAATGCTAGGATTTTGGCACACCTCCACACTTTGCACTTCTCAAGCTTAAGACATCTCTGCAGGCCAGAAGCCATTTAAGGACATTTGCAAGAGTCACCGTGGCACTTGGCCACAGTGCTGGCTGACAGTCGAGAAGAGGGACCCTAGTACCCAGCAAACATGACTCTAAGACACACAAGTTAAAGCAGCCTTGGGACACTTGCGTGCCCAAAGGCCTTGCATGTCTTCTAGCAGTGCCAGTGACGTGCAGCATCTCTCCCTCTCCAGTACTCACCTATTAGGCTTCTTTTTAACTGTCTAGAAAAGCCTCGGAAATGCCAAGTCAGCAGCATCTGCTCATCTGGTGTTGTTTTACAACTTTTTGCCTTGTTGTCTTTGCACTCTACTCAGGGCCTTGCTCAAATTTGGAGCGTTCTCTCTAGGCCCTCATTCATTCTACTTTTGTCCTGAGTTTTCTCACAGTAGATGTTGAGATGTTGTGTCAGCTTACCTACAACTTGCTTTCCCAGCACCTAGCAATTAAGAAAACATACTAAAAGTACAGAAAAAAAAGTAGTAACAAACTTAAATCAAATGAAAGCAACCACTTTTTTTGCTTGCCGGGACTGAAAGGCTTTTTGGTTTGTAACTTTTGTTGGGAAGTACCTCATCTAAAAACAAGTTAAGGGAAAGAGCAACTTCCTTTTTTTCAATCCTCTCAGCTAAATCTCAGGCCGTGTGCAGAGTGCCCTCCTCATACTGCTATGTGAGCACCTTTGGAGTGCAAAGCCTAATACACACCATACCAATGCCTGTCAGATAGATGGGTCGAACAGATGATTTCCGGCAGGTCCGATCTGATTTCCGATCGTTTTTCTGATGGATTTGCATAGTAGTGATCGGAAATCCGAACGGAAATCCGATCGTGTCTGTCGGAAAGGATCTATCGGCCCATCTATCTGATGGGGAATTGCATGGTGTGCACCAGGCATACGAGAATGAGTATCTTTCAGGTGGTTGTTCCTTGTCAAGTGATTGATTGTAAGTCTCTCCTTGACAAAAGGACTGGAGTAAAGCCAACGGAAATCTGGGAAAAGCAGATAAGAAAAGTAGTATAGGAAAGATGAGTAAGATTGTAAGAAGGAGTGTTTTTCTCTTTCTTGGGGTGGTGAAGCACTTTTGCTGAAAAGTTGTTAAAAGAGGTTGTGTGAGTAAAAGTGAAGGGGAAAGCTGAGATGACATTTTCGTTTGTTAGCAAAGGGAGTGGGGAGTGGCATGTGAAAGAGGAAGTGATGGCCTGGTGATGGTTTGTAATCGTTTTGGAGGAGCTCTGCCTAGTAGAAAGTAAAAGGAGAAGCTTTGATCGCCCAACGTGGGGCTCGAACCCACGACCCTGAGATTAAGAGTCTCATGCTCTACCGACTGAGCTAGCCGGGCTTGCTTGCTTGAGCTGAAATGTCAAAAATTGCAAAATGGCGCCAGCCTCACCTTTGCCATCCGCACAGAAGAAGGCAATCTTGTATGGCCTGATTTGGCTGGCCACGTTTTTCAGCACCGAGCAACAGGGCCAGGCATTGGTGGTTCAGTGGTAGAATTCTCGCCTGCCACGCGGGAGGCCCGGGTTCGATTCCCGGCCAATGCAAATGCTAGGATTTTGGCACACCTCCACACTTTGCACTTCTCAAGCTTAAGACATCTCTGCAGGCCAGAAGCCATTTAAGGACATTTGCAAGAGTCACCGTGGCACTTGGCCACAGTGCTGGCTGACAGTCGAGAAGAGGGACCCTAGTACCCAGCAAACATGACTCTAAGACACACAAGTTAAAGCAGCCTTGGGACACTTGCGTGCCCAAAGGCCTTGCATGTCTTCTAGCAGTGCCAGTGATGTGCAGCATCTCTCCCTCTCCAGTACTCACCTATTAGGCTTCTTTTTAACTGTCTAGAAAAGCCTCGGAAATGCCAAGTCAGCAGCATCTGCTCATCTGGTGTTGTTTTACAACTTTTTGCCTTGTTGTCTTTGCACTCTACTCAGGGCCTTGCTCAAATTTGGAGCGTTCTCTCTAGGCCCTCATTCATTCTACTTTTGTTCTGAGTTTTCTCACAGTAGATGTTGAGATGTTGTGTCAGCTTACCTACAACTTGCTTTCCCAGCACCTAGCCATTAAGAAAACATACTAAAAGTACAGAAAAAAAAGTAGTAACAAACTTAAGTCAAATGAAAGCAACCACTTTTTTTGCTTGCCGGGACTGAAAGGCTTTTTGGTTTGTAACTTTTGTTGGGAAGTACCTCATCTAAAAACAAGTTAAGGGAAAGAGCAACTTCCTTTTTTTCAATCCTCTCAGCTAAATCTCAGGCCGTGTGCAGAGTGCCCTCCTCATACTGCTATGTGAGCACCTTTGGAGTGCAAAGCCTAATACACACCATACCAATGCCTGTCAGATAGATGGGTCGAACAGATGATTTCCGGCAGGTCCGATCTGATTTCCGATCGTTTTTCTGATGGATTTGCATAGTAGTGATCGGAAATCCGAACGGAAATCCGATCGTGTCTGTCGGAAAGGATCTATCGTCCCATCTATCTGATGGGGAATTGCATGGTGTGCACCAGGCATACGAGAATGAGTATCTTTCAGGTGGTTGTTCCTTGTCAAGTGATTGATTGTAAGTCTCTCCTTGACAAAAGGACTGGAGTAAAGCCAACGGAAATCTGGGAAAAGCAGATAAGAAAAGTAGTATAGGAAAGATGAGTAAGATTGTAAGAAGGAGTGTTTTTCTCTTTCTTGGGGTGGTGAAGCACTTTTGCTGAAAAGTTGTTAAAAGAGGTTGTGTGAGTAAAAGTGAAGGGGAAAGCTGAGATGACATTTTCGTTTGTTAGCAAAGGGAGTGGGGAGTGGCATGTGAAAGAGGAAGTGATGGCCTGGTGATGGTTTGTAATCGTTTTGGAGGAGCTCTGCCTAGTAGAAAGTAAAAGGAGAAGCTTTGATCGCCCAACGTGGGGCTCGAACCCACGACCCTGAGATTAAGAGTCTCATGCTCTACCGACTGAGCTAGCCGGGCTTGCTTGCTTGAGCTGAAATGTCAAAAATTGCAAAATGGCGCCAGCCTCACCTTTGCCATCCGCACAGAAGAAGGCAATCTTGTATGGCCTGATTTGGCTGGCCACGTTTTTCAGCACCGAGCAACAGGGCAAGGCATTGGTGGTTCAGTGGTAGAATTCTCGCCTGCCACGCGGGAGGCCTGGGTTCGATTCCCGGCCAATGCAAATGCTAGGATTTTGGCACACCTCCACACTTTGCACTTCTCAAGCTTAAGACATCTCTGCAGGCCAGAAGCCATTTAAGGACATTTGCAAGAGTCACCGTGGCACTTGGCCACAGTGCTGGCTGACAGTCGAGAAGAGGGACCCTAGTACCCAGCAAACATGACTCTAAGACACACAAGTTAAAGCAGCCTTGGGACACTTGCGTGCCCAAAGGCCTTGCATGTCTTCTAGCAGTGCCAGTGACGTGCAGAATCTCTCCCTCTCCAGTACTCACCTATTAGGCTTCTTTTTAACTGTCTAGAAAAGCCTCGGAAATGCCAAGTCAGCAGCATCTGCTCATCTGGTGTTGTTTTACAACTTTTTGCCTTGTTGTCTTTGCACTCTACTCAGGGCCTTGCTCAAATTTGGAGCGTTCTCTCTAGGCCCTCATTCATTCTACTTTTGTCCTGAGTTTTCTCACAGTAGATGTTGAGATGTTGTGTCAGCTTACCTACAACTTGCTTTCCCAGCACCTAGCAATTAAGAAAACATACTAAAAGTACAGAAAAAAAAGTAGTAACAAACTTAAGTCAAATGAAAGCAACCACTTTTTTTGCTTGCCGGGACTGAAAGGCTTTTTGGTTTGTAACTTTTGTTGGGAAGTACCTCATCTAAAAACAAGTTAAGGGAAAGAGCAACTTCCTTTTTTTCAATCCTCTCAGCTAAATCTCAGGCCGTGTGCAGAGTGCCCTCCTCATACTGCTATGTGAGCACCTTTGGAGTGCAAAGCCTAATACACACCATACCAATGCCTGTCAGATAGATGGGTCGAACAGATGATTTCCGGCAGGTCCGATCTGATTTCCGATCGTTTTTCTGATGGATTTGCATAGTAGTGATCGGAAATCCGAACGGAAATCCGATCGTGTCTGTCGGAAAGGATCTATCGGCCCATCTATCTGATGGGGAATTGCATGGTGTGCACCAGGCATACGAGAATGAGTATCTTTCAGGTGGTTGTTCCTTGTCAAGTGATTGATTGTAAGTCTCTCCTTGACAAAAGGACTGGAGTAAAGCCAACGGAAATCTGGGAAAAGCAGATAAGAAAAGTAGTATAGGAAAGATGAGTAAGATTGTAAGAAGGAGTGTTTTTCTCTTTCTTGGGGTGGTGAAGCACTTTTGCTGAAAAGTTGTTAAAAGAGGTTGTGTGAGTAAAAGTGAAGGGGAAAGCTGAGATGACATTTTCGTTTGTTAGCAAAGGGAGTGGGGAGTGGCATGTGAAAGAGGAAGTGATGGCCTGGTGATGGTTTGTAATCGTTTTGGAGGAGCTCTGCCTAGTAGAAAGTAAAAGGAGAAGCTTTGATCGCCCAACGTGGGGCTCGAACCCACGACCCTGAGATTAAGAGTCTCATGCTCTACCGACTGAGCTAGCCGGGCTTGCTTGCTTGAGCTGAAATGTCAAAAATTGCAAAATGGCGCCAGCCTCACCTTTGCCATCCGCACAGAAGAAGGCAATCTTGTATGGCCTGATTTGGCTGGCCACGTTTTTCAGCACCGAGCAACAGGGCAAGGCATTGGTGGTTCAGTGGTAGAATTCTCGCCTGCCACGCGGGAGGCCCGGGTTCGATTCCCGGCCAATGCAAATGCTAGGATTTTGGCACACCTCCACACTTTGCACTTCTCAAGCTTAAGACATCTCTGCAGGCCAGAAGCCATTTAAGGACATTTGCAAGAGTCACCGTGGCACTTGGCCACAGTGCTGGCTGACAGTCGAGAAGAGGGACCCTAGTACCCAGCAAACATGACTCTAAGACACACAAGTTAAAGCAGCCTTGGGACACTTGCGTGCCCAAAGGCCTTGCATGTCTTCTAGCAGTGCCAGTGACGTGCAGCATCTCTCCCTCTCCAGTACTCACCTATTAGGCTTCTTTTTAACTGTCTAGAAAAGCCTCGGAAATGCCAAGTCAGCAGCATCTGCTCATCTGGTGTTGTTTTACAACTTTTTGCCTTGTTGTCTTTGCACTCTACTCAGGGCCTTGCTCAAATTTGGAGCGTTCTCTCTAGGCCCTCATTCATTCTACTTTTGTCCTGAGTTTTCTCACAGTAGATGTTGAGATGTTGTGTCAGCTTACCTACAACTTGCTTTCCCAGCACCTAGCAATTAAGAAAACATACTAAAAGTACAGAAAAAAAAAGTAGTAACAAACTTAAGTCAAATGAAAGCAACCACTTTTTTTGCTTGCCGGGACTGAAAGGCTTTTTGGTTTGTAACTTTTGTTGGGAAGTACCTCATCTAAAAACAAGTTAAGGGAAAGAGCAACTTCCTTTTTTTCAATCCTCTCAGCTAAATCTCAGGCCGTGTGCAGAGTGCCCTCCTCATACTGCTATGTGAGCACCTTTGGAGTGCAAAGCCTAATACACACCATACCAATGCCTGTCAGATAGATGGGTCGAACAGATGATTTCCGGCAGGTCCGATCTGATTTCCGATCGTTTTTCTGATGGATTTGCATAGTAGTGATCGGAAATCCGAACGGAAATCCGATCGTGTCTGTCGGAAAGGATCTATCGGCCCATCTATCTGATGGGGAATTGCATGGTGTGCACCAGGCATACGAGAATGAGTATCTTTCAGGTGGTTGTTCCTTGTCAAGTGATTGATTGTAAGTCTCTCCTTGACAAAAGGACTGGAGTAAAGCCAACGGAAATCTGGGAAAAGCAGATAAGAAAAGTAGTATAGGAAAGATGAGTAAGATTGTAAGAAGGAGTGTTTTTCTCTTTCTTGGGGTGGTGAAGCACTTTTGCTGAAAAGTTGTTAGAAGAGGTTGTGTGAGTAAAAGTGAAGGGGAAAGCTGAGATGACATTTTCGTTTGTTAGCAAAGGGAGTGGGGAGTGGCATGTGAAAGAGGAAGTGATGGCCTGGTGATGGTTTGTAATCGTTTTGGAGGAGCTCTGCCTAGTAGAAAGTAAAAGGAGAAGCTTTGATCGCCCAACGTGGGGCTCAAACCCACGACCCTGAGATTAAGAGTCTCATGCTCTACCGACTGAGCTAGCCGGGCTTGCTTGCTTGAGCTGAAATGTCAAAAATTGCAAAATGGCGCCAGCCTCACCTTTGCCATCCGCACAGAAGAAGGCAATCTTGTATGGCCTGATTTGGCTGGCCACGTTTTTCAGCACCGAGCAACAGGGCAAGGCATTGGTGGTTCAGTGGTAGAATTCTCGCCTGCCACGCGGGAGGCCCGGGTTCGATTCCCGGCCAATGCAAATGCTAGGATTTTGGCACACCTCCACACTTTGCACTTCTCAAGCTTAAGACATCTCTGCAGGCCAGAAGCCATTTAAGGACATTTGCAAGAGTCACCGTGGCACTTGGCCACAGTGCTGGCTGACAGTCGAGAAGAGGGACCCTAGTACCCAGCAAACATGACTCTAAGACACACAAGTTAAAGCAGCCTTGGGACACTTGCGTGCCCAAAGGCCTTGCATGTCTTCTAGCAGTGCCAGTGACGTGCAGCATCTCTCCCTCTCCAGTACTCACCTATTAGGCTTCTTTTTAACTGTCTAGAAAAGCCTCGGAAATGCCAAGTCAGCAGCATCTGCTCATCTGGTGTTGTTTTACAACTTTTTGCCTTGTTGTCTTTGCACTCTACTCAGGGCCTTGCTCAAATTTGGAGCGTTCTCTCTAGGCCCTCATTCATTCTACTTTTGTCCTGAGTTTTCTCACAGTAGATGTTGAGATGTTGTGTCAGCTTACCTACAACTTGCTTTCCCAGCACCTAGCAATTAAGAAAACATACTAAAAGTACAGAAAAAAAAGTAGTAACAAACTTAAATCAAATGAAAGCAACCACTTTTTTTGCTTGCCGGGACTGAAAGGCTTTTTGGTTTGTAACTTTTGTTGGGAAGTACCTCATCTAAAAACAAGTTAAGGGAAAGAGCAACTTCCTTTTTTTCAATCCTCTCAGCTAAATCTCAGGCCGTGTGCAGAGTGCCCTCCTCATACTGCTATGTGAGCACCTTTGGAGTGCAAAGCCTAATACACACCATACCAATGCCTGTCAGATAGATGGGTCGAACAGATGATTTCCGGCAGGTCCGATCTGATTTCCGATCGTTTTTCTGATGGATTTGCATAGTAGTGATCGGAAATCCGAACGGAAATCCGATCGTGTCTGTCGGAAAGGATCTATCGGCCCATCTATCTGATGGGGAATTGCATGGTGTGCACCAGGCATACGAGAATGAGTATCTTTCAGGTGGTTGTTCCTTGTCAAGTGATTGATTGTAAGTCTCTCCTTGACAAAAGGACTGGAGTAAAGCCAACGGAAATCTGGGAAAAGCAGATAAGAAAAGTAGTATAGGAAAGATGAGTAAGATTGTAAGAAGGAGTGTTTTTCTCTTTCTTGGGGTGGTGAAGCACTTTTGCTGAAAAGTTGTTAGAAGAGGTTGTGTGAGTAAAAGTGAAGGGGAAAGCTGAGATGACATTTTCGTTTGTTAGCAAAGGGAGTGGGGAGTGGCATGTGAAAGAGGAAGTGATGGCCTGGTGATGGTTTGTAATCGTTTTGGAGGAGCTCTGCCTAGTAGAAAGTAAAAGGAGAAGCTTTGATCGCCCAACGTGGGGCTCGAACCCACGACCCTGAGATTAAGAGTCTCATGCTCTACCGACTGAGCTAGCCGGGCTTGCTTGCTTGAGCTGAAATGTCAAAAATTGCAAAATGGCGCCAGCCTCACCTTTGCCATCCGCACAGAAGAAGGCAATCTTGTATGGCCTGATTTGGCTGGCCACGTTTTTCAGCACCGAGCAACAGGGCAAGGCATTGGTGGTTCAGTGGTAGAATTCTCGCCTGCCACGCGGGAGGCCCGGGTTCGATTCCCGGCCAATGCAAATGCTAGGATTTTGGCACACCTCCACACTTTGCACTTCTCAAGCTTAAGACATCTCTGCAGGCCAGAAGCCATTTAAGGACATTTGCAAGAGTCACCGTGGCACTTGGCCACAGTGCTGGCTGACAGTCGAGAAGAGGGACCCTAGTACCCAGCAAACATGACTCTAAGACACACAAGTTAAAGCAGCCTTGGGACACTTGCGTGCCCAAAGGCCTTGCATGTCTTCTAGCAGTGCCAGTGACGTGCAGCATCTCTCCCTCTCCAGTACTCACCTATTAGGCTTCTTTTTAACTGTCTAGAAAAGCCTCGGAAATGCCAAGTCAGCAGCATCTGCTCATCTGGTGTTGTTTTACAACTTTTTGCCTTGTTGTCTTTGCACTCTACTCAGGGCCTTGCTCAAATTTGGAGCGTTCTCTCTAGGCCCTCATTCATTCTACTTTTGTCCTGAGTTTTCT
The DNA here is from genome assembly GCF_040937935.1 of Hyperolius riggenbachi. Classification (NCBI taxonomy): domain Eukaryota; kingdom Metazoa; phylum Chordata; class Amphibia; order Anura; family Hyperoliidae; genus Hyperolius; species Hyperolius riggenbachi. The sequence continues at coordinate 42,684,309 of NC_090649.1, read as the reverse complement.
CACAGTAGATGTTGAGATGTTGTGTCAGCTTACCTACAACTTGCTTTCCCAGCACCTAGCAATTAAGAAAACATACTAAAAGTACAGAAAAAAAAGTAGTAACAAACTTAAGTCAAATGAAAGCAACCACTTTTTTTGCTTGCCGGGACTGAAAGGCTTTTTGGTTTGTAACTTTTGTTGGGAAGTACCTCATCTAAAAACAAGTTAAGGGAAAGAGCAACTTCCTTTTTTTCAATCCTCTCAGCTAAATCTCAGGCCGTGTGCAGAGTGCCCTCCTCATACTGCTATGTGAGCACCTTTGGAGTGCAAAGCCTAATACACACCATACCAATGCCTGTCAGATAGATGGGTCGAACAGATGATTTCCGGCAGGTCCGATCTGATTTCCGATCGTTTTTCTGATGGATTTGCATAGTAGTGATCGGAAATCCGAACGGAAATCCGATCGTGTCTGTCGGAAAGGATCTATCGGCCCATCTATCTGATGGGGAATTGCATGGTGTGCACCAGGCATACGAGAATGAGTATCTTTCAGGTGGTTGTTCCTTGTCAAGTGATTGATTGTAAGTCTCTCCTTGACAAAAGGACTGGAGTAAAGCCAACGGAAATCTGGGAAAAGCAGATAAGAAAAGTAGTATAGGAAAGATGAGTAAGATTGTAAGAAGGAGTGTTTTTCTCTTTCTTGGGGTGGTGAAGCACTTTTGCTGAAAAGTTGTTAAAAGAGTTTGTGTGAGTAAAAGTGAAGGGGAAAGCTGAGATGACATTTTCGTTTGTTAGCAAAGGGAGTGGGGAGTGGCATGTGAAAGAGGAAGTGATGGCCTGGTGATGGTTTGTAATCGTTTTGGAGGAGCTCTGCCTAGTAGAAAGTAAAAGGAGAAGCTTTGATCGCCCAACGTGGGGCTCAAACCCACGACCCTGAGATTAAGAGTCTCATGCTCTACCGACTGAGCTAGCCGGGCTTGCTTGCTTGAGCTGAAATGTCAAAAATTGCAAAATGGCGCCAGCCTCACCTTTGCCATCCGCACAGAAGAAGGCAATCTTGTATGGCCTGATTTGGCTGGCCACGTTTTTCAGCACCAAGCAACAGGGCAAGGCATTGGTGGTTCAGTGGTAGAATTCTCGCCTGCCATGCGGGAGGTCCGGGTTCGATTCCCGGCCAATGCAAATGCTAGGATTTTGGCACACCTCCACACTTTGCACTTCTCAAGCTTAAGACATCTCTGCAGGCCAGAAGCCATTTAAGGACATTTGCAAGAGTCACCGTGGCACTTGGCCACAGTGCTGGCTGACAGTCGAGAAGAGGGACCCTAGTACCCAGCAAACATGACTCTAAGACACACAAGTTAAAGCAGCCATGGGACACTTGCGTGCCCAAAGGCCTTGCATGTCTTCTAGCAGTGCCAGTGACGTGCAGCATCTCTCCCTCTCCAGTACTCACCTATTAGGCTTCTTTTTAACTGTCTAGAAAAGCCTCGGAAATGCCAAGTCAGCAGCATCTGCTCATCTGGTGTTGTTTTAGAACTTTTTGCCTTGTTGTCTTTGCACTCTACTCAGGGCCTTGCTCAAATTTGGAGCGTTCTCTCTAGGCCCTCATTCATTCTACTTTTGTCCTGAGTTTTCTCACAGTAGATGTTGAGATGTTGTGTCAGCTTACCTACAACTTGCTTTCCCAGCACCTAGCAATTAAGAAAACATACTAAAAGTACAGAAAAAAAAGTAGTAACAAACTTAAGTCAAATGAAAGCAACCACTTTTTTTGCTTGCCGGGACTGAAAGGCTTTTTGGTTTGTAACTTTTGTTGGGAAGTACCTCATCTAAAAACAAGTTAAGGGAAAGAGCAACTTCCTTTTTTTCAATCCTCTCAGCTAAATCTCAGGCCGTGTGCAGAGTAGTGTTGGGCGAACAGTGTTCGCCACTGTTCGGGTTCTGCAGAACATCACCCTGTTCGGGTGATGTTCGAGTTCGGCCGAACACCTGACGGTGCTCGGCCAAACCGTTCGGCCATATGGCCGAACTAAGAGCGCATGGCCGAACGTTCCCCGAACGTTCGGCTAGCGCTGTGATTGGCCGAACGGGTCACGTGGTTCGGACCCGAACGCGCTCTGATTGGCCGAACTGTCACGTGGTTCGGGTAAATAAATACCCGAACCACGTCATATCTCCGCCATTTGTCTGTGGGTTTAGCTTTGGGTAGGCAGGCAGGGTAGTTCGCGCTCCAGCCACGCTAGCCAGGGTCCCCCCTGTCATTGTGTCACTGCTGGGAACAGTAGTACACCGCTTGCTCAGCCACACTATATAGCATTCTGTTTACTGCCACTCTGTGTACCTCGCTCAGCCACACTATATAGCATTCTGTTTACTGCCACTCTGTGTCTGCTGGGAATAGTAGTACACCGCTTGCTCAGCCACACTATATAGCATTCTGTTTACTGCCACTCTGTGTACCTCGCTCAGCCACACTATATAGCATTCTGTTTACTGCCACTCTGTGTCTGCTGGGAATAGTGGTACACCGCTCGCTCAGCCACACTATATAGCATTCTGTTCACTGTTCTGTGTCTGCTGGGAATAGTGGTACACCGCTCGCTCAGCCACACTATATAGCATTCTGTTTACTGTTCTGTGTCTGCTGGGAATAGTGGTACACCGCTCGCTCATCCACACTATATAGCATTCTGTTCACTGTTCTGTGTCTGCTGGGAATAGTGGTACACCGCTCGCTCAGCCACACTATATAGCATTCTGTTCACTGTTCTGTGTCTGCTGGGAATAGTGGTACACCGCTCGCTCAGCCACACTATATAGCATTCTGTTCACTGTTCTGTGTCTGCTGGGAATAGTGGTACACCGCTCGCTCAGCCACACTATATAGCATTCTGTTTACTGTTCTGTGTCTGCTGGGAATAGTGGTACACCGCTCGCTCAGCCACACTATATAGCATTCTGTTTACTGTTCTGTGTCTGCTGGGAATAGTGGTACACCGCTCGCTCAGCCACACTATATAGCATTCTGTTTACTGTTCTGTGTCTGCTGGGAACAGTAGTACACCGCTCGCTCAGCCAGAGTATATAGCATTGTGTTTACTGCCACTCTGTGTACACCGCTCAGCCAGACTATATACCATTGTTTACTGACACTCTGTGTACACCGCTCAGCCAGACTATATACCATTGTTTACTGACACTCTGTGTACACCGCTCAGCCAGACTATATACCATTGTTTACTGACACTCTGTGTACACCGCTCAGCCAGACTATATACCATTGTTTACTGCCACTCTGATTCTGCTGGGAACAGTAGTACACCGCTCGCTCAGCCAGACTATATACCATTGTTTACTGACACTATATAGCAGACTATATAGCATTGTGTGTACACCGCTCAGCCAGACTATATACCATTGTTTACTGACACTCTGTGTACACCGCTCAGCCAGACTATATACCATTGTTTACTGCCACTCTGATTCTGCTGGGAACAGTAGTACACCGCTCGCTCAGCCAGACTATATACCATTGTTTACTGACACTCTGTGTACACCGCTCAGCCAGACTATATACCATTGTTTACTGCCACTCTGATTCTGCTGGGAACAGTAGTACACCGCTCGCTCAGCCAGACTATATAGCATTGTGTTTACTGCCACTCTGTGTACACCGCTCAGCCACACTATATAGCATTGCGTACTCTGCCAGTCAGTGTGTATATTGCTGGGATCAGTAATACTCCACTCACCGTCAACCACTATATGAGCTCAACATGAGTTCCCCAGAGACCTCCGCTGTGAGCAGCACTCCCAACAACAGCAACAGCCAACGCCCCACGCAAGCTATAACATCCACCCCAGCAGCCAGTGGTCAGCAGCAGCCCTCCCCGGAGGAGAACGTTGTGTCCATCAGTCCGTCGCCAGAGCGATTAATGAGGGCTGCCATTGAGGAGATGATGGGGCCTGATGTGGAGGAGGAGGTCTGGCTCAGGCCAGCATCCCAAGTTAATGTTGAGGACGATGAGGGGTCTGTGTCTGGGGATGTTGGGGTGGCAGAGGTGGTGGGTGGGTCAGACTCAGGAGAAGAGTTGTATGATGAGGATGATGATCGGGACCATCTGTATGTGCCTCAGAGTCCGACCCCGGAAAACATGTTGTATCGTGTGTTTAGGTACTAAAATCTGCGTTCCCTCCCAGTAGTGTTGGGCGAACAGTGTTTGCCACTGTTCGGGTTCTGCAGAACATCACCCTGTTCGGGGTGACTATATAGCAGACTATATAGCATTGTGTTTAATGCCACTCTGTGTACACGGCTCAGCCACACTATATAGCATTGTGTTTACTTCCACTCTGTGTCTGCTGGGAACAGTAGTACACCGCTCACCCGCCACTGTATAGCATTGTGCTCTGTGTCACTGCTGACAATAGTGGTACACCGCTCACCCACCACTGTATAGCATTTCTGTACTGCCACTGTACTGCTGCCAGTCAGCGTGTACTTTAAGGATAAGTGAAATGAGGAAGAAATCCGGTGAAAGAGGGAGGGGCAAGGGAAGAGGTGTTTCCCCTGACGGTTCACGTACAGGCCACAGGGGAGCACCCAAGAAAACCCACTCAATACTGCCCATGTTGTCCAGGACAACAACCCTCACAGATCCAAAAGAACAGGACCAGATAATTACTTGGATGACCTCTCAAGCGTCCAGCAGTGGGTTAAGCAGCACCAGCACATCACGCACGAGGTCCGAGTCCTCAGCCAGTTAAAGTCTGGGCTTTCTTTGAAGACTGCACTGAGGATGTTACCATGGCGATTTGCAAGGTGTGCAAGACCCGCCTGAGCAGGGGGAAAAGTATTAACAACCTCTCCACCACCAGCATGAGCCGCCACATTCTATCCAAACATACCACTCTGTGGGCAAACGCGGCAGGACAGGGTACCACCAGCAACACTGCCTCCCTTGGGTTCACCAGACTCACCACCAGACCCGCCTCAGCAGCAGCAGTAGCCCAGCCATTGCGTGGTTCACAACATTCACAAACATCAGACGATGCTGACACTGTCACTTTCCGGACTAGTGCTCTTGAGGTCTCCCAGTGTTCATCAAACACAACAACCAACAGCCCTTCGGTGTGCAGCGCTACGGTTGAGTTGTCTGTCTCTGAGATGTTTGAGCACAAGAGGAAATTGCCAGCAAATGACCCCCGGGCCGTGGCAGTAACAGCCAGCCAGCATAGCCAAGCTTCTGGCCTGCGAAATGCTGCCATATCGAGTGGTGGAGACAAACAGCTTCAAGGGCATGATGTCAGTGGCCATCCCACGTTACGTGGTTCCCAGCCGCTACCACTTTGCGCGCTCTGCAGTGCCTGAGTTGCATGAGCACGTGGTCAGCTAAATAACCCGAAGCTTGAAGAATGCCGTTGCCTGCAAGGTTCACCTCACCACTGACACCTGGACGAGTGCGTTCGGCCAGGGTCGATACATCTCCCTTACCGCGCACTGGGTGAACCTTGTGGAGCCTGGCAGCGATTCCTCACCTGCTACGGCGCGGGTGTTGCCCACGCCGCAAACAGCTGGATAACAACAGCAGCACCTACCTCTCTGACTCCTTCTCCTCCAACGCATCTCAAAGCTGTACCTCATCCGGAAATGCTAACCCAGCACCAGCAGCAGTAGGATCGTGGAAGCAGTGCAGCACAGCTGTTGGCATGCGTCAGCAAGCGTTGCTGAAGCTGATCTGCCTTGGGGATAAGCAGCACACAGGGGAGGAAATTTGGAGGGGAATAAAGGAACAGACGGATTTGTGGCTGGCACCGCTGGACCTGAAACCGGGCATGAAGCTAGACACCTGGCACGAACTGGCAATGTACGCAATAGAGGTGCTGGCTTGCCCGGCAGCCAGCGTTATGTCGGAATGCTGTTTCAGTGCTGCCGGAGGCATCATCACAGATCGGCGTATCCGCCTCTCCACAGAAAATGCAGACCGTCTGACTCAAATTAAAATGAATCAATCCTGGATTGGAAACGACTACGCAACACTCCTGGACCCCAACCAAGTAACATGACCGATGAACATCTGGGATGGTTTAGCGTTTCCGGTCCCTGTTTATTGAACCTCTCATCTGTATTACATTTATGACTGCATGGCGGCAAAAAGCATTGCTGCTATATCCGCACGCTTTTTGTCCTCATGCAAGGCCTGGGTTGTTGTGTCTCACAAAGCGTGGCCTTCTCCTCCTGCGCCTCCTCCTGTTCCATCACGTGTGCTGCTGCTGCTGCTGCTGGGTTACTGTTGCCGGTCCCTGTTTATGGAACCTCTTATCTTTATTACATTTATGACTACATGGCGGTACAAAGCATGCTATCCGCACGCTTTTTGTCCTCATGCAAGGCCTGGGTTGTTGTGTCTCACAAAGCGTGGCCTTCTCCTCCTGCGCCTCCTCCTGTTCCATCACGTGTGCTGCTGCTGCTGCTGCTGCTGGGTTAGCGTTGCCGCGTGGTCCCTGTTTATTGAACCTCTTATCTTTATTACATTTATGACTACATGGCGGTACAAAGCATGCTATCCGCACGCTTTTTGTCCTCATGCAAGGCCTGGGTTGTTGTGTCTCACAAAGCGTGGCCTTCTCCTCCTGCGCCTCCTCCTGTTCCATCACGTGTGCTGCTGCTGCTGCTGCTGCTGGGTTAGCGTTGCCGCGTGGTCCCTGTTTATTGAACCTCTTATCTTTATTACATTTATGACTACATGGCGGTACAAAGCATGCTATCCGCACGCTTTTTGTCCTCATGCAAGGCCTGGGTTGTTGTGTCTCACAAAGCGTGGCCTTCTCCTCCTGCGCCTCCTCCTGTTCCATCACGTGTGCTGCTGCTGCTGCTGCTGCTGGGTTAGCGTTGCCGCGTGGTCCCTGTTTATTGAACCTCTTATCTTTATTACATTTATGACTACATGGCGGTACAAAGCATGCTATCCGCACGCTTTTTGTCCTCATGCAAGGCCTGGGTTGTTGTGTCTCACAAAGCGTGGCCTTCTCCTCCTGCGCCTCCTCCTGTTCCATCACGTGTGCTGCTGCTGGGTTAGCGTTGCCGCGTGGTCCCTGTTTATTGAACCACTTATCTTTATTACATTTATGACTGCATGGTGGTACAAAGCATGCTATCCGCACGCTTCTTGTCCTCATGCAAGGCCTGGGTTGTTGTGTCTCAAAGCGTGGCCTTCTCCTCCTGCGCCACCCTCCTCCTGTTCCATCACGTGTGCTGCTGCTGGATTAGCATTACCGGTCCCTTTTCCTGGAACCTCTTATATGTATTACATTTATGACTGCATGCCGACAAAAAGCATGTTACCTGTGCAAAGAAAACAGACATTTCCCGCATTTAAAAGACAGTTTTCCCTTTGAAACTTTAAAATCGATTTTCTCAAAAACTATAAGCTCTTTTTGCTAATTTTTTTTTTCCTCTTGTACCCACTCCCAAGGTGCACATACCCTGTAAATTTGGGGTATGTAGCATGTAAGGAGGCTTTACAAACCACAAAAGTTCGGGTCCCCATTGACTTCCATTATGTTCGGAGTTCGGGTCGAACACCCGAACATCACGGCCATGTTCGGCCTGTTCGGCCCGAACCCGAACATCTAGATGTTCGCCCAACACTAGTGCAGAGTGCCCTCCTCATACTGCTATGTGAGCACCTTTGGAGTGCAAAGCCTAATACACACCATACCAATGCCTGTCAGATAGATGGGTCGAACAGATGATTTCCGGCAGGTCCGATCTGATTTCCGATCGTTTTTCTGATGGATTTGCATAGTAGTGATCGGAAATCCGAACGGAAATCCGATCGTGTCTGTCGGAAAGGATCTATCGGCCCATCTATCTGATGGGGAATTGCATGGTGTGCACCAGGCATACGAGAATGAGTATCTTTCAGGTGGTTGTTCCTTGTCAAGTGATTGATTGTAAGTCTCTCCTTGACAAAAGGACTGGAGTAAAGCCAACGGAAATCTGGGAAAAGCAGATAAGAAAAGTAGTATAGGAAAGATGAGTAAGATTGTAAGAAGGAGTGTTTTTCTCTTTCTTGGGGTGGTGAAGCACTTTTGCTGAAAAGTTGTTAAAAGAGGTTGTGTGAGTAAAAGTGAAGGGGAAAGCTGAGATGACATTTTCGTTTGTTAGCAAAGGGAGTGGGGAGTGGCATGTGAAAGAGGAAGTGATGGCCTGGTGATGGTTTGTAATCGTTTTGGAGGAGCTCTGCCTAGTAGAAAGTAAAAGGAGAAGCTTTGATCGCCCAACGTGGGGCTCGAACCCACGACCCTGAGATTAAGAGTCTCATGCTCTACCGACTGAGCTAGCCGGGCTTGCTTGCTTGAGCTGAAATGTCAAAAATTGCAAAATGGCGCCAGCCTCACCTTTGCCATCCGCACAGAAGAAGGCAATCTTGTATGGCCTGATTTGGCTGGCCACGTTTTTCAGCACCGAGCAACAGGGCAAGGCATTGGTGGTTCAGTGGTAGAATTCTCGCCTGCCACGCGGGAGGCCCGGGTTTGATTCCCGGCCAATGCAAATGCTAGGATTTTGGCACACCTCCACACTTTGCACTTCTCAAGCTTAAGACATCTCTGCAGGCCAGAAGCCATTTAAGGACATTTGCAAGAGTCACCGTGGCACTTGGCCACAGTGCTGGCTGACAGTCGAGAAGAGGGACCCTAGTACCCAGCAAACATGACTCTAAGACACACAAGTTAAAGCAGCCTTGGGACACTTGCGTGCCCAAAGGCCTTGCATGTCTTCTAGCATTGCCAGTGACGTGCAGCATCTCTCCCTCTCCAGTACTCACCTATTAGGCTTCTTTTTAACTGTCTAGAAAAGCCTCGGAAATGCCAAGTCAGCAGCATCTGCTCATCTGGTGTTGTTTTACAACTTTTTGCCTTGTTGTCTTTGCACTCTACTCAGGGCCTTGCTCAAATTTGGAGCGTTCTCTCTAGGCCCTCATTCATTCTACTTTTGTCCTGAGTTTTCTCACAGTAGATGTTGAGATGTTGTGTCAGCTTACCTACAACTTGCTTTCCCAGCACCTAGCAATTAAGAAAACATACTAAAAGTACAGAAAAAAAAGTAGTAACAAACTTAAGTCAAATGAAAGCAACCACTTTTTTTGCTTGCCGGGACTGAAAGGCTTTTTGGTTTGTAACTTTTGTTGGGAAGTACCTCATCTAAAAACAAGTTAAGGGAAAGAGCAACTTCCTTTTTTTCAATCCTCTCAGCTAAATCTCAGGCCGTGTGCAGAGTGCCCTCCTCATACTGCTATGTGAGCACCTTTGGAGTGCAAAGCCTAATACACACCATACCAATGCCTGTCAGATAGATGGGTCGAACAGATGATTTCCGGCAGGTCCGATCTGATTTCCGATCGTTTTTCTGATGGATTTGCATAGTAGTGATCGGAAATCCGAACGGAAATCCGATCGTGTCTGTCGGAAAGGATCTATCGGCCCATCTATCTGATGGGGAATTGCATGGTGTGCACCAGGCATACGAGAATGAGTATCTTTCAGGTGGTTGTTCCTTGTCAAGTGATTGATTGTAAGTCTCTCCTTGACAAAAGGACTGGAGTAAAGCCAACGGAAATCTGGGAAAAGCAGATAAGAAAAGTAGTATAGGAAAGATGAGTAAGATTGTAAGAAGGAGTGTTTTTCTCTTTCTTGGGGTGGTGAAGCACTTTTGCTGAAAAGTTGTTAAAAGAGGTTGTGTGAGTAAAAGTGAAGGGGAAAGCTGAGATGACATTTTCGTTTGTTAGCAAAGGGAGTGGGGAGTGGCATGTGAAAGAGGAAGTGATGGCCTGGTGATGGTTTGTAATCGTTTTGGAGGAGCTCTGCCTAGTAGAAAGTAAAAGGAGAAGCTTTGATCGCCCAACGTGGGGCTCAAACCCACGACCCTGAGATTAAGAGTCTCATGCTCTACCGACTGAGCTAGCCAGGCTTGCTTGCTTGAGCTGAAATGTCAAAAATTGCAAAATGGCGCCAGCCTCACCTTTGCCATCCGCACAGAAGAAGGCAATCTTGTATGGCCTGATTTGGCTGGCCACGTTTTTCAGCACCGAGCAACAGGGCAAGGCATTGGTGGTTCAGTGGTAGAATTCTCGCCTGCCACGCGGGAGGCCTGGGTTCGATTCCCGGCCAATGCAAATGCTAGGATTTTGGCACACCTCCACACTTTGCACTTCTCAAGCTTAAGACATCTCTGCAGGCCAGAAGCCATTTAAGGACATTTGCAAGAGTCACCGTGGTACTTGGCCACAGTGCTGGCTGACAGTCGAGAAGAGGGACCCTAGTACCCAGCAAACATGACTCTAAGACACACAAGTTAAAGCAGCCTTGGGACACTTGCGTGCCCAAAGGCCTTGCATGTCTTCTAGCAGTGCCAGTGACGTGCAGCATCTCTCCCTCTCCAGTACTCACCTATTAGGCTTCTTTTTAACTGTCTAGAAAAGCCTCGGAAATGCCAAGTCAGCAGCATCTGCTCATCTGGTGTTGTTTTACAACTTTTTGCCTTGTTGTCTTTGCACTCTACTCAGGGCCTTGCTCAAATTTGGAGCGTTCTCTCTAGGCCCTCATTCATTCTACTTTTGTCCTGAGTTTTCTCACAGTAGATGTTGAGATGTTGTGTCAGCTTACCTACAACTTGCTTTCCCAGCACCTAGCAATTAAGAAAACATACTAAAAGTACAGAAAAAAAAGTAGTAACAAACTTAAGTCAAATGAAAGCAACCACTTTTTTTGCTTGCCGGGACTGAAAGGCTTTTTGGTTTGTAACTTTTGTTGGGAAGTACCTCATCTAAAAACAAGTTAAGGGAAAGAGCAACTTCCTTTTTTTCAATCCTCTCAGCTAAATCTCAGGCCGTGTGCAGAGTGCCCTCCTCATACTGCTATGTGAGCACCTTTGGAGTGCAAAGCCTAATACACACCATACCAATGCCTGTCAGATAGATGGGTCGAACAGATGATTTCCGGCAGGTCCGATCTGATTTCCGATCGTTTTTCTGATGGATTTGCATAGTAGTGATCGGAAATCCGAACGGAAATCCGATCGTGTCTGTCGGAAAGGATCTATCGGCCCATCTATCTGATGGGGAATTGCATGGTGTGCACCAGGCATACGAGAATGAGTATCTTTCAGGTGGTTGTTCCTTGTCAAGTGATTGATTGTAAGTCTCTCCTTGACAAAAGGACTGGAGTAAAGCCAACGGAAATCTGGGAAAAGCAGATAAGAAAAGTAGTATAGGAAAGATGAGTAAGATTGTAAGAAGGAGTGTTTTTCTCTTTCTTGGGGTGGTGAAGCACTTTTGCTGAAAAGTTGTTAAAAGAGGTTGTGTGAGTAAAAGTGAAGGGGAAAGCTGAGATGACATTTTCGTTTGTTAGCAAAGGGAGTGGGGAGTGGCATGTGAAAGAGGAAGTGATGGCCTGGTGATGGTTTGTAATCGTTTTGGAGGCGCTCTGCCTAGTAGAAAGTAAAAGGAGAAGCTTTGATCGCCCAACGTGGGGCTCGAACCCACGACCCTGAGATTAAGAGTCTCATGCTCTACCGACTGAGCTAGCCGGGCTTGCTTGCTTGAGCTGAAATGTCAAAAATTGCAAAATGGCGCCAGCCTCACCTTTGCCATCCGCACAGAAGAAGGCAATCTTGTATGGCCTGATTTGGCTGGCCACGTTTTTCAGCACCGAGCAACAGGGCAAGGCATTGGTGGTTCAGTGGTAGAATTCTCGCCTGCCACGCGTGAGTCCCGGGTTCGATTCCCGGCCAATGCAAATGCTAGGATTTTGGCACACCTCCACACTTTGCACTTCTCAAGCTTAAGACATCTCTGCAGGCCAGAAGCCATTTAAGGACATTTGCAAGAGTCACCGTGGCACTTGGCCACAGTGCTGGCTGACAGTCGAGAAGAGGGACCCTAGTACCCAGCAAACATGACTCTAAGACACACAAGTTAAAGCAGCCTTGGGACACTTGCGTGCCCAAAGGCCTTGCATGTCTTCTAGCAGTGCCAGTGACGTGCAGCATCTCTCCCTCTCCAGTACTCACCTATTAGGCTTCTTTTTAACTGTCTAGAAAAGCCTCGGAAATGCCAAGTCAGCAGCATCTGCTCATCTGGTGTTGTTTTACAACTTTTTGCCTTGTTGTCTTTGCACTCTACTCAGGGCCTTGCTCAAATTTGGAGCGTTCTCTCTAGGCCCTCATTCATTCTACTTTTGTCCTGAGTTTTCTCACAGTAGATGTTGAGATGTTGTGTCAGCTTACCTACAACTTGCTTTCCCAGCACCTAGCAATTAAGAAAACATACTAAAAGTACAGAAAAAAAAGTAGTAACAAACTTAAGTCAAATGAAAGCAACCACTTTTTTTGCTTGCCGGGACTGAAAGGCTTTTTGGTTTGTAACTTTTGTTGGGAAGTACCTCATCTAAAAACAAGTTAAGGGAAAGAGCAACTTCCTTTTTTTCAATCCTCTCAGCTAAATCTCAGGCCGTGTGCAGAGTGCCCTCCTCATACTGCTATGTGAGCACCTTTGGAGTGCAAAGCCTAATACACACCATACCAATGCCTGTCAGATAGATGGGTCGAACAGATGATTTCCGGCAGGTCCGATCTGATTTCCGATCGTTTTTCTGATGGATTTGCATAGTAGTGATCGGAAATCCGAACGGAAATCCGATCGTGTCTGTCGGAAAGGATCTATCGGCCCATCTATCTGATGGGGAATTGCATGGTGTGCACCAGGCATACGAGAATGAGTATCTTTCAGGTGGTTGTTCCTTGTCAAGTGATTGATTGTAAGTCTCTCCTTGACAAAAGGACTGGAGTAAAGCCAACGGAAATCTGGGAAAAGCAGATAAGAAAAGTAGTATAGGAAAGATGAGTAAGATTGTAAGAAGGAGTGTTTTTCTCTTTCTTGGGGTGGTGAAGCACTTTTGCTGAAAAGTTGTTAAAAGAGGTTGTGTGAGTAAAAGTGAAGGGGAAAGCTGAGATGACATTTTCGTTTGTTAGCAAAGGGAGTGGGGAGTGGCATGTGAAAGAGGAAGTGATGGCCTGGTGATGGTTTGTAATCGTTTTGGAGGAGCTCTGCCTAGTAGAAAGTAAAAGGAGAAGCTTTGATCGCCCAACGTGGGGCTCGAACCCACGACCCTGAGATTAAGAGTCTCATGCTCTACCGACTGAGCTAGCCGGGCTTGCTTGCTTGCTTGAGCTGAAATGTCAAAAATTGCAAAATGGCGTCAGCCTCACCTTTGCCATCCGCACAGAAGAAGGCAATCTTGTATGGCCTGATTTGGCTGGCCACGTTTTTCAGCACCGAGCAACAGGGCAAGGCATTGGTGGTTCAGTGGTAGAATTCTCGCCTGCCACGCGGGAGGCCCGGGTTCGATTCCCGGCCAATGCAAATGCTAGGATTTTGGCACACCTCCACACTTTGCACTTCTCAAGCTTAAGACATCTCTGCAGGCCAGAAGCCATTTAAGGACATTTGCAAGAGTCACCGTGGCACTTGGCCACAGTGCTGGCTGACAGTCGAGAAGAGGGACCCTAGTACCCAGCAAACATGACTCTAAGACACACAAGTTAAAGCAGCCTTGGGACACTTGCGTGCCCAAAGGCCTTGCATGTCTTCTAGCAGTGCCAGTGATGTGCAGCATCTCTCCCTCTCCAGTACTCACCTATTAGGCTTCTTTTTAACTGTCTAGAAAAGCCTCGGAAATGCCAAGTCAGCAGCATCTGCTCATCTGGTGTTGTTTTACAACTTTTTGCCTTGTTGTCTTTGCACTCTACTCAGGGCCTTGCTCAAATTTGGAGCGTTCTCTCTAGGCCCTCATTCATTCTACTTTTGTCCTGAGTTTTCTCACAGTAGATGTTGAGATGTTGTGTCAGCTTACCTACAACTTGCTTTCCCAGCACCTAGCAATTAAGAAAACATACTAAAAGTACAGAAAAAAAAGTAGTAACAAACTTAAGTCAAATGAAAGCAACCACTTTTTTTGCTTGCCGGGACTGAAAGGCTTTTTGGTTTGTAACTTTTGTTGGGAAGTACCTCATCTAAAACAAGTTAAGGGAAAGAGCAACTTCCTTTTTTTCAATCCTCTCAGCTAAATCTCAGGCCGTGTGCAGAGTGCCCTCCTCATACTGCTATGTGAGCACCTTTGGAGTGCAAAGCCTAATACACACCATACCAATGCCTGTCAGATAGATGGGTCGAACAGATGATTTCCGGCAGGTCCGATCTGATTTCCGATCGTTTTTCTGATGGATTTGCATAGTAGTGATCGGAAATCCGAACGGAAATCCGATCGTGTCTGTCGGAAAGGATCTATCGGCCCATCTATCTGATGGGGAATTGCATGGTGTGCACCAGGCATACGAGAATGAGTATCTTTCAGGTGGTTGTTCCTTGTCAAGTGATTGATTGTAAGTCTCTCCTTGACAAAAGGACTGGAGTAAAGCCAACGGAAATCTGGGAAAAGCAGATAAGAAAAGTAGTATAGGAAAGATGAGTAAGATTGTAAGAAGGAGTGTTTTTCTCTTTCTTGGGGTGGTGAAGCACTTTTGCTGAAAAGTTGTTAAAAGAGGTTGTGTGAGTAAAAGTGAAGGGGAAAGCTGAGATGACATTTTTGTTTGTTAGCAAAGGGAGTGGGGAGTGGCATGTGAAAGAGGAAGTGATGGCCTGGTGATGGTTTGTAATCGTTTTGGAGGAGCTCTGCCTAGTAGAAAGTAAAAGGAGAAGCTTTGATCGCCCAACGTGGGGCTCGAACCCACGACCCTGAGATTAAGAGTCTCATGCTCTACCGACTGAGCTAGCCGGGCTTGCTTGCTTAAGCTGAAATGTCAAAAATTGCAAAATGGCGCCAGCCTCACCTTTGCCATCCGCACAGAAGAAGGCAATCTTGTATGGCCTGATTTGGCTGGCCACGTTTTTCAGCACCGAGCAACAGGGCAAGGCATTGGTGGTTCAGTGGTAGAATTCTCGCCTGCCACGCGGGAGGCCCGGGTTCGATTCCCGGCCAATGCAGATGCTAGGATTTTGGCACACCTCCACACTTTGCACTTCTCAAGCTTAAGACATCTCTGCAGGCCAGAAGCCATTTAAGGACATCTGCAAGAGTCACCGTGGCACTTGGCCACAGTGCTGGCTGACAGTCGAGAAGAGGGACCCTAGTACCCAGCAAACATGACTCTAAGACACACAAGTTAAAGCAGCCTTGGGACACTTGCGTGCCCAAAGGCCTTGCATGTCTTCTAGCAGTGCCAGTGATGTGCAGCATCTCTCCCTCTCCAGTACTCACCTATTAGGCTTCTTTTTAACTGTCTAGAAAAGCCTCGGAAATGCCAAGTCAGCAGCATCTGCTCATCTGGTGTTGTTTTACAACTTTTTGCCTTGTTGTCTTTGCACTCTACTCAGGGCCTTGCTCAAATTTGGAGCGTTCTCTCTAGGCCCTCATTCATTCTACTTTTGTCCTGAGTTTTCTCACAGTAGATGTTGAGATGTTGTGTCAGCTTACCTACAACTTGCTTTCCCAGCACCTAGCAATTAAGAAAACATACTAAAAGTACAGAAAAAAAAGTAGTAACAAACTTAAGTCAAATGAAAGCAACCACTTTTTTTGCTTGCCGGGACTGAAAGGCTTTTTGGTTTGTAACTTTTGTTGGGAAGTACCTCATCTAAAAACAAGTTAAGGGAAAGAGCAACTTCCTTTTTTTCAATCCTCTCAGCTAAATCTCAGGCCGTGTGCAGAGTGCCCTCCTCATACTGCTATGTGAGCACCTTTGGAGTGCAAAGCCTAATACACACCATACCAATGCCTGTCAGATAGATGGGTCGAACAGATGATTTCCGGCAGGTCCGATCTGATTTCCGATCGTTTTTCTGATGGATTTGCATAGTAGTGATCGGAAATCCGAACGGAAATCCGATCGTGTCTGTCGGAAAGGATCTATCGGCCCATCTATCTGATGGGGAATTGCATGGTGTGCACCAGGCATACGAGAATGAGTATCTTTCAGGTGGTTGTTCCTTGTCAAGTGATTGATTGTAAGTCTCTCCTTGACAAAAGGACTGGAGTAAAGCCAACGGAAATCTGGGAAAAGCAGATAAGAAAAGTAGTATAGGAAAGATGAGTAAGATTGTAAGAAGGAGTGTTTTTCTCTTTCTTGGGGTGGTGAAGCACTTTTGCTGAAAAGTTGTTAAAAGAGGTTGTGTGAGTAAAAGTGAAGGGGAAAGCTGAGATGACATTTTCGTTTGTTAGCAAAGGGAGTGGGGAGTGGCATGTGAAAGAGGAAGTGATGGCCTGGTGATGGTTTGTAATCGTTTTGGAGGAGCTCTGCCTAGTAGAAAGTAAAAGGAGAAGCTTTGATCGCCCAACGTGGGGCTCGAACCCACGACCCTGAGATTAAGAGTCTCATGCTCTACCGACTGAGCTAGCCGGGCTTGCTTGCTTGAGCTGAAATGTCAAAAATTGCAAAATGGCGCCAGCCTCACCTTTGCCATCCGAACAGAAGAAGGCAATCTTGTATGGCCTGATTTGGCTGGCCACGTTTTTCAGCACCGAGCAACAGGGCAAGGCATTGGTGGTTCAGTGGTAGAATTCTCGCCTGCCACGCGGGAGGCCCGGGTTCGATTCCCGGCCAATGCAAATGCTAGGATTTTGGCACACCTCCACACTTTGCACTTCTCAAGCTTAAGACATCTCTGCAGGCCAGAAGCCATTTAAGGACATTTGCAAGAGTCACGGTGGCACTTGGCCACAGTGCTGGCTGACAGTCGAGAAGAGGGACCCTAGTACCCAGCAAACATGACTCTAAGACACACAAGTTAAAGCAGCCTTGGGACACTTGCGTGCCCAAAGGCCTTGCATGTCTTCTAGCAGTGCCAGTGACGTGCAGCATCTCTCCCTCTCCAGTACTCACCTATTAGGCTTCTTTTTAACTGTCTAGAAAAGCCTCGGAAATGCCAAGTCAGCAGCATCTGCTCATCTGGTGTTGTTTTACAACTTTTTGCCTTGTTGTCTTTGCACTCTACTCAGGGCCTTGCTCAAATTTGGAGCGTTCTCTCTAGGCCCTCATTCATTCTACTTTTGTCCTGAGTTTTCTCACAGTAGATGTTGAGATGTTGTGTCAGCTTACCTACAACTTGCTTTCCCAGCACCTAGCAATTAAGAAAACATACTAAAAGTACAGAAAAAAAAGTAGTAACAAACTTAAGTCAAATGAAAGCAACCACTTTTTTTGCTTGCCGGGACTGAAAGGCTTTTTGGTTTGTAACTTTTGTTGGGAAGTACCTCATCTAAAAACAAGTTAAGGGAAAGAGCAACTTCCTTTTTTTCAATCCTCTCAGCTAAATCTCAGGCCGTGTGCAGAGTGCCCTCCTCATACTGCTATGTGAGCACCTTTGGAGTGCAAAGCCTAATACACACCATACCAATGCCTGTCAGATAGATGGGTCGAACAGATGATTTCCGGCAGGTCCGATCTGATTTCCGATCGTTTTTCTGATGGATTTGCATAGTAGTGATCGGAAATCCGAACGGAAATCCGATCGTGTCTGTCGGAAAGGATCTATCGGCCCATCTATCTGATGGGGAATTGCATGGTGTGCACCAGGCATACGAGAATGAGTATCTTTCAGGTGGTTGTTCCTTGTCAAGTGATTGATTGTAAGTCTCTCCTTGACAAAAGGACTGGAGTAAAGCCAACGGAAATCTGGGAAAAGCAGATAAGAAAAGTAGTATAGGAAAGATGAGTAAGATTGTAAGAAGGAGTGTTTTTCTCTTTCTTGGGGTGGTGAAGCACTTTTGCTGAAAAGTTGTTAAAAGAGGTTGTGTGAGTAAAAGTGAAGGGGAAAGCTGAGATGACATTTTCGTTTGTTAGCAAAGGGAGTGGGGAGTGGCATGTGAAAGAGGAAGTGATGGCCTGGTGATGGTTTGTAATCGTTTTGGAGGAGCTCTGCCTAGTAGAAAGTAAAAGGAGAAGCTTTGATCGCCCAACATGGGGCTCAAACCCACGACCCTGAGATTAAGAGTCTCATGCTCTACCGACTGAGCTAGCCGGGCTTGCTTGCTTGAGCTGAAATGTCAAAAATTGCAAAATGGCGTCAGCCTCACCTTTGCCATCCGCACAGAAGAAGGCAATCTTGTATGGCCTGATTTGGCTGGCCACGTTTTTCAGCACCGATCAACAGGGCAAGGCATTGGTGGTTCAGTGGTAGAATTCTCGCCTGCCACGCGGGAGACCCGGGTTCGATTCCCGGCCAATGCAAATGCTAGGATTTTGGCACACCTCCACACTTTGCACTTCTCAAGCTTAAGACATCTCTGCAGGCCAGAAGCCATTTAAGGACATTTGCAAGAGTCACCGTGGCACTTGGCCACAGTGCTGGCTGACAGTCGAGAAGAGGGACCCTAGTACTCAGCAAACATGACTCTAAGACACACAAGTTAAAGCAGCCTTGGGACACTTGCGTGCCCAAAGGCCTTGCATGTCTTCTAGCAGTGCCAGTGACGTGCAGCATCTCTCCCTCTCCAGTACTCACCTATTAGGCTTCTTTTTAACTGTCTAGAAAAGCCTCGGAAATGCCAAGTCAGCAGCATCTGCTCATCTGGTGTTGTTTTACAACTTTTTGCCTTGTTGTCTTTGCACTCTACTCAGGGCCTTGCTCAAATTTGGAGCGTTCTCTCTAGGCCCTCATTCATTCTACTTTTGTCCTGAGTTTTCTCACAGTAGATGTTGAGATGTTGTGTCAGCTTACCTACAACTTGCTTTCCCAGCACCTAGCAATTAAGAAAACATACTAAAAGTACAGAAAAAAAAGTAGTAACAAACTTAAGTCAAATGAAAGCAACCACTTTTTTTGCTTGCCGGGACTGAAAGGCTTTTTGGTTTGTAACTTTTGTTGGGAAGTACCTCATCTAAAAACAAGTTAAGGGAAAGAGCAACTTCCTTTTTTTCAATCCTCTCAGCTAAATCTCAGGCCGTGTGCAGAGTGCCCTCCTCATACTGCTATGTGAGCACCTTTGGAGTGCAAAGCCTAATACACACCATACCAATGCCTGTCAGATAGATGGGTCGAACAGATGATTTCCGGCAGGTCCGATCTGATTTCCGATCGTTTTTCTGATGGATTTGCATAGTAGTGATCGGAAATCCGAACGGAAATCCGATCGTGTCTGTCGGAAAGGATCTATCGGCCCATCTATCTGATGGGGAATTGCATGGTGTGCACCAGGCATACGAGAATGAGTATCTTTCAGGTGGTTGTTCCTTGTCAAGTGATTGATTGTAAGTCTCTCCTTGACAAAAGGACTGGAGTAAAGCCAACGGAAATCTGGGAAAAGCAGATAAGAAAAGTAGTATAGGAAAGATGAGTAAGATTGTAAGAAGGAGTGTTTTTCTCTTTCTTGGGGTGGTGAAGCACTTTTGCTAAAAAGTTGTTAAAAGAGGTTGTGTGAGTAAAAGTGAAGGGGAAAGCTGAGATGACATTTTCGTTTGTTAGCAAAGGGAGTGGGGAGTGGCATGTGAAAGAGGAAGTGATGGCCTGGTGATGGTTTGTAATCGTTTTGGAGGAGCTCTGCCTAGTAGAAAGTAAAAGGAGAAGCTTTGATCGCCCAACATGGGGCTCAAACCCACGACCCTGAGATTAAGAGTCTCATGCTCTACCGACTGAGCTAGCCGGGCTTGCTTGCTTGAGCTGAAATGTCAAAAATTGCAAAATGGCGTCAGCCTCACCTTTGCCATCCGCACAGAAGAAGGCAATCTTGTATGGCCTGATTTGGCTGGCCACGTTTTTCAGCACCGATCAACAGGGCAAGGCATTGGTGGTTCAGTGGTAGAATTCTCGCCTGCCACGCGGGAGACCCGGGTTCGATTCCCGGCCAATGCAAATGCTAGGATTTTGGCACACCTCCACACTTTGCACTTCTCAAGCTTAAGACATCTCTGCAGGCCAGAAGCCATTTAAGGACATTTGCAAGAGTCACGGTGGCACTTGGCCACAGTGCTGGCTGACAGTCGAGAAGAGGGACCCTAGTACCCAGCAAACATGACTCTAAGACACACAAGTTAAAGCAGCCTTGGGACACTTGCGTGCCCAAAGGCCTTGCATGTCTTCTAGCAGTGCCAGTGACGTGCAGCATCTCTCCCTCTCCAGTACTCACCTATTAGGCTTCTTTTTAACTGTCTAGAAAAGCCTCGGAAATGCCAAGTCAGCAGCATCTGCTCATCTGGTGTTGTTTTACAACTTTTTGCCTTGTTGTCTTTGCACTCTACTCAGGGCCTTGCTCAAATTTGGAGCGTTCTCTCTAGGCCCTCATTCATTCTACTTTTGTCCTGAGTTTTCTCACAGTAGATGTTGAGATGTTGTGTCAGCTTACCTACAACTTGCTTTCCCAGCACCTAGCAATTAAGAAAACATACTAAAAGTACAGAAAAAAAAGTAGTAACAAACTTAAGTCAAATGAAAGCAACCACTTTTTTTGCTTGCCGGGACTGAAAGGCTTTTTGGTTTGTAACTTTTGTTGGGAAGTACCTCATCTAAAAACAAGTTAAGGGAAAGAGCAACTTCCTTTTTTTCAATCCTCTCAGCTAAATCTCAGGCCGTGTGCAGAGTGCCCTCCTCATACTGCTATGTGAGCACCTTTGGAGTGCAAAGCCTAATACACACCATACCAATGCCTGTCAGATAGATGGGTCGAACAGATGATTTCCGGCAGGTCCGATCTGATTTCCGATCGTTTTTCTGATGGATTTGCATAGTAGTGATCGGAAATCCGAACGGAAATCCGATCGTGTCTGTCGGAAAGGATCTATCGGCCCATCTATCTGATGGGGAATTGCATGGTGTGCACCAGGCATACGAGAATGAGTATCTTTCAGGTGGTTGTTCCTTGTCAAGTGATTGATTGTAAGTCTCTCCTTGACAAAAGGACTGGAGTAAAGCCAACGGAAATCTGGGAAAAGCAGATAAGAAAAGTAGTATAGGAAAGATGAGTAAGATTGTAAGAAGGAGTGTTTTTCTCTTTCTTGGGGTGGTGAAGCACTTTTGCTGAAAAGTTGTTAAAAGAGGTTGTGTGAGTAAAAGTGAAGGGGAAAGCTGAGATGACATTTTCGTTTGTTAGCAAAGGGAGTGGGGAGTGGCATGTGAAAGAGGAAGTGATGGCCTGGTGATGGTTTGTAATCGTTTTGGAGGAGCTCTGCCTAGTAGAAAGTAAAAGGAGAAGCTTTGATCGCCCAACGTGGGGCTTGAACCCACGACCCTGAGATTAAGAGTCTCATGCTCTACCGACTGAGCTAGCCGGGCTTGCTTGCTTGAGCTGAAATGTCAAAAATTGCAAAATGGCGCCAGCCTCACCTTTGCCATCCGCACAGAAGAAGGCAATCTTGTATGGCCTGATTTGGCTGGCCACGTTTTTCAGCACCGAGCAACAGGGCAAGGCATTGGTGGTTCAGTGGTAGAATTCTCGCCTGCCACGCGGGAGGCCCGGGTTCGATTCCCGGCCAATGCAAATGCTAGGATTTTGGCACACCTCCACACTTTGCACTTCTCAAGCTTAAGACATCTCTGCAGGCCAGAAGCCATTTAAGGACATTTGCAAGAGTCACCGTGGCACTTGGCCACAGTGCTGGCTGACAGTCGAGAAGAGGGACCCTAGTACCCAGCAAACATGACTCTAAGACACACAAGTTAAAGCAGCCTTGGGACACTTGCGTGCCCAAAGGCCTTGCATGTCTTCTAGCAGTGCCAGTGATGTGCAGCATCTCTCCCTCTCCAGTACTCACCTATTAGGCTTCTTTTTAACTGTCTAGAAAAGCCTCGGAAATGCCAAGTCAGCAGCATCTGCTCATCTGGTGTTGTTTTACAACTTTTTGCCTTGTTGTCTTTGCACTCTACTCAGGGCCTTGCTCAAATTTGGAGCGTTCTCTCTAGGCCCTCATTCATTCTACTTTTGTCCTGAGTTTTCTCACAGTAGATGTTGAGATGTTGTGTCAGCTTACCTACAACTTGCTTTCCCAGCACCTAGCCATTAAGAAAACATACTAAAAGTACAGAAAAAAAAGTAGTAACAAACTTAAGTCAAATGAAAGCAACCACTTTTTTTGCTTGCCGGGACTGAAAGGCTTTTTGGTTTGTAACTTTTGTTGGGAAGTACCTCATCTAAAAACAAGTTAAGGGAAAGAGCAACTTCCTTTTTTTCAATCCTCTCAGCTAAATCTCAGGCCGTGTGCAGAGTGCCCTCCTCATACTGCTATGTGAGCACCTTTGGAGTGCAAAGCCTAATACACACCATACCAATGCTTGTCAGATAGATGGGTCGAACAGATGATTTCCGGCAGGTCCGATCTGATTTCCGATCGTTTTTCTGATGGATTTGCATAGTAGTGATCGGAAATCCGAACGGAAATCCGATCGTGTCTGTCGGAAAGGATCTATCGGCCCATCTATCTGATGGGGAATTGCATGGTGTGCACCAGGCATACGAGAATGAGTATCTTTCAGGTGGTTGTTCCTTGTCAAGTGATTGATTGTAAGTCTCTCCTTGACAAAAGGACTGGAGTAAAGCCAACGGAAATCTGGGAAAAGCAGATAAGAAAAGTAGTATAGGAAAGATGAGTAAGATTGTAAGAAGGAGTGTTTTTCTCTTTCTTGGGGTGGTGAAGCACTTTTGCTGAAAAGTTGTTAAAAGAGGTTGTGTGAGTAAAAGTGAAGGGGAAAGCTGAGATGACATTTTCGTTTGTTAGCAAAGGGAGTGGGGAGTGGCATGTGAAAGAGGAAGTGATGGCCTGGTGATGGTTTGTAATCGTTTTGGAGGAGCTCTGCCTAGTAGAAAGTAAAAGGAGAAGCTTTGATCGCCCAACGTGGGGCTCGAACCCACGACCCTGAGATTAAGAGTCTCATGCTCTACCGACTGAGCTAGCCGGGCTTGCTTGCTTGAGCTGAAATGTCAAAAATTGCAAAATGGCGCCAGCCTCACCTTTGCCATCCGCACAGAAGAAGGCAATCTTGTATGGCCTGATTTGGCTGGCCACGTTTTTCAGCACCGAGCAACAGGGCAAGGCATTGGTGGTTCAGTGGTAGAATTCTCGCCTGCCACGCGGGAGGCCCGGGTTCGATTCCCGGCCAATGCAAATGCTAGGATTTTGGCACACCTCCACACTTTGCACTTCTCAAGCTTAAGACATCTCTGCAGGCCAGAAGCCATTTAAGGACATTTGCAAGAGTCACCGTGGCACTTGGCCACAGTGCTGGCTGACAGTCGAGAAGAGGGACCCTAGTACCCAGCAAACATGACTCTAAGACACACAAGTTAAAGCAGCCTTGGGACACTTGCGTGCCCAAAGGCCTTGCATGTCTTCTAGCAGTGCCAGTGATGTGCAGCATCTCTCCCTCTCCAGTACTCACCTATTAGGCTTCTTTTTAACTGTCTAGAAAAGCCTCGGAAATGCCAAGTCAGCAGCATCTGCTCATCTGGTGTTGTTTTACAACTTTTTGCCTTGTTGTCTTTGCACTCTACTCAGGGCCTTGCTCAAATTTGGAGCGTTCTCTCTAGGCCCTCATTCATTCTACTTTTGTCCTGAGTTTTCTCACAGTAGATGTTGAGATGTTGTGTCAGCTTACCTACAACTTGCTTTCCCAGCACCTAGCCATTAAGAAAACATACTAAAAGTACAGAAAAAAAAGTAGTAACAAACTTAAGTCAAATGAAAGCAACCACTTTTTTTGCTTGCCGGGACTGAAAGGCTTTTTGGTTTGTAACTTTTGTTGGGAAGTACCTCATCTAAAAACAAGTTAAGGGAAAGAGCAACTTCCTTTTTTTCAATCCTCTCAGCTAAATCTCAGGCCGTGTGCAGAGTGCCCTCCTCATACTGCTATGTGAGCACCTTTGGAGTGCAAAGCCTAATACACACCATACCAATGCTTGTCAGATAGATGGGTCGAACAGATGATTTCCGGCAGGTCCGATCTGATTTCCGATCGTTTTTCTGATGGATTTGCATAGTAGTGATCGGAAATCCGAACGGAAATCCGATCGTGTCTGTCGGAAAGGATCTATCGGCCCATCTATCTGATGGGGAATTGCATGGTGTGCACCAGGCATACGAGAATGAGTATCTTTCAGGTGGTTGTTCCTTGTCAAGTGATTGATTGTAAGTCTCTCCTTGACAAAAGGACTGGAGTAAAGCCAACGGAAATCTGGGAAAAGCAGATAAGAAAAGTAGTATAGGAAAGATGAGTAAGATTGTAAGAAGGAGTGTTTTTCTCTTTCTTGGGGTGGTGAAGCACTTTTGCTGAAAAGTTGTTAAAAGAGGTTGTGTGAGTAAAAGTGAAGGGGAAAGCTGAGATGACATTTTCGTTTGTTAGCAAAGGGAGTGGGGAGTGGCATGTGAAAGAGGAAGTGATGGCCTGGTGATGGTTTGTAATCGTTTTGGAGGAGCTCTGCCTAGTAGAAAGTAAAAGGAGAAGCTTTGATCGCCCAACGTGGGGCTCGAACCCACGACCCTGAGATTAAGAGTCTCATGCTCTACCGACTGAGCTAGCCGGGCTTGCTTGCTTGAGCTGAAATGTCAAAAATTGCAAAATGGCGCCAGCCTCACCTTTGCCATCCGCACAGAAGAAGGCAATCTTGTATGGCCTGATTTGGCTGGCCACGTTTTTCAGCACCGAGCAACAGGGCAAGGCATTGGTGGTTCAGTGGTAGAATTCTCGCCTGCCATGCGGGAGGCCTGGGTTCGATTCCCGGCCAATGCAAATGCTAGGATTTTGGCACACCTCCACACTTTGCACTTCTCAAGCTTAAGACATCTCTGCAGGCCAGAAGCCATTTAAGGACATTTGCAAGAGTCACCGTGGCACTTGGCCACAGTGCTGGCTGACAGTCGAGAAGAGGGACCCTAGTACCCAGCAAACATGACTCTAAGACACACAAGTTAAAGCAGCCTTGGGACACTTGCGTGCCCAAAGGCCTTGCATGTCTTCTAGCAGTGCCAGTGACGTGCAGAATCTCTCCCTCTCCAGTACTCAACTATTAGGCTTCTTTTTAACTGTCTAGAAAAGCCTCGGAAATGCCAAGTCAGCAGCATCTGCTCATCTGGTGTTGTTTTACAACTTTTTGCCTTGTTGTCTTTGCACTCTACTCAGGGCCTTGCTCAAATTTGGAGCGTTCTCTCTAGGCCCTCATTCATTCTACTTTTGTCCTGAGTTTTCTCACAGTAGATGTTGAGATGTTGTGTCAGCTTACCTACAACTTGCTTTCCCAGCACCTAGCAATTAAGAAAACATACTAAAAGTACAGAAAAAAAAGTAGTAACAAACTTAAGTCAAATGAAAGCAACCACTTTTTTTGCTTGCCGGGACTGAAAGGCTTTTTGGTTTGTAACTTTTGTTGGGAAGTACCTCATCTAAAAACAAGTTAAGGGAAAGAGCAACTTCCTTTTTTTCAATCCTCTCAGCTAAATCTCAGGCCGTGTGCAGAGTGCCCTCCTCATACTGCTATGTGAGCACCTTTGGAGTGCAAAGCCTAATACACACCATACCAATGCCTGTCAGATAGATGGGTCGAACAGATGATTTCCGGCAGGTCCGATCTGATTTCCGATCGTTTTTCTGATGGATTTGCATAGTAGTGATCGGAAATCCGAACGGAAATCCGATCGTGTCTGTCGGAAAGGATCTATCGGCCCATCTATCTGATGGGGAATTGCATGGTGTGCACCAGGCATACGAGAATGAGTATCTTTCAGGTGGTTGTTCCTTGTCAAGTGATTGATTGTAAGTCTCTCCTTGACAAAAGGACTGGAGTAAAGCCAACGGAAATCTGGGAAAAGCAGATAAGAAAAGTAGTATAGGAAAGATGAGTAAGATTGTAAGAAGGAGTGTTTTTCTCTTTCTTGGGGTGGTGAAGCACTTTTGCTGAAAAGTTGTTAAAAGAGGTTGTGTGAGTAAAAGTGAAGGGGAAAGCTGAGATGACATTTTCGTTTGTTAGCAAAGGGAGTGGGGAGTGGCATGTGAAAGAGGAAGTGATGGCCTGGTGATGGTTTGTAATCGTTTTGGAGGAGCTCTGCCTAGTAGAAAGTAAAAGGAGAAGCTTTGATCGCCCAACGTGGGGCTCGAACCCACGACCCTGAGATTAAGAGTCTCATGCTCTACCGACTGAGCTAGCCGGGCTTGCTTGCTTGAGCTGAAATGTCAAAAATTGCAAAATGGCGCCAGCCTCACCTTTGCCATCCGCACAGAAGAAGGCAATCTTGTATGGCCTGATTTGGCTGGCCACGTTTTTCAGCACCGAGCAACAGGGCAAGGCATTGGTGGTTCAGTGGTAGAATTCTCGCCTGCCACGCGGGAGGCCCGGGTTCGATTCCCGGCCAATGCAAATGCTAGGATTTTGGCACACCTCCACACTTTGCACTTCTCAAGCTTAAGACATCTCTGCAGGCCAGAAGCCATTTAAGGACATTTGCAAGAGTCACCGTGGCACTTGGCCACAGTGCTGGCTGACAGTCGAGAAGAGGGACCCTAGTACCCAGCAAACATGACTCTAAGACACACAAGTTAAAGCAGCCTTGGGACACTTGCGTGCCCAAAGGCCTTGCATGTCTTCTAGCAGTGCCAGTGACGTGCAGCATCTCTCCCTCTCCAGTACTCACCTATTAGGCTTCTTTTTAACTGTCTAGAAAAGCCTCGGAAATGCCAAGTCAGCAGCATCTGCTCATCTGGTGTTGTTTTACAACTTTTTGCCTTGTTGTCTTTGCACTCTACTCAGGGCCTTGCTCAAATTTGGAGCGTTCTCTCTAGGCCCTCATTCATTCTACTTTTGTCCTGAGTTTTCTCACAGTAGATGTTGAGATGTTGTGTCAGCTTACCTACAACTTGCTTTCCCAGCACCTAGCAATTAAGAAAACATACTAAAAGTACAGAAAAAAAAGTAGTAACAAACTTAAGTCAAATGAAAGCAACCACTTTTTTTGCTTGCCGGGACTGAAAGGCTTTTTGGTTTGTAACTTTTGTTGGGAAGTACCTCATCTAAAAACAAGTTAAGGGAAAGAGCAACTTCCTTTTTTTCAATCCTCTCAGCTAAATCTCAGGCCGTGTGCAGAGTGCCCTCCTCATACTGCTATGTGAGCACCTTTGGAGTGCAAAGCCTAATACACACCATACCAATGCCTGTCAGATAGATGGGTCGAACAGATGATTTCCGGCAGGTCCGATCTGATTTCCGATCGTTTTTCTGATGGATTTGCATAGTAGTGATCGGAAATCCGAACGGAAATCCGATCGTGTCTGTCGGAAAGGATCTATCGGCCCATCTATCTGATGGGGAATTGCATGGTGTGCACCAGGCATACGAGAATGAGTATCTTTCAGGTGGTTGTTCCTTGTCAAGTGATTGATTGTAAGTCTCTCCTTGACAAAAGGACTGGAGTAAAGCCAACGGAAATCTGGGAAAAGCAGATAAGAAAAGTAGTATAGGTAAGATGAGTAAGATTGTAAGAAGGAGTGTTTTTCTCTTTCTTGGGGTGGTGAAGCACTTTTGCTGAAAAGTTGTTAAAAGAGGTTGTGTGAGTAAAAGTGAAGGGGAAAGCTGAGATGACATTTTCGTTTGTTAGCAAAGGGAGTGGGGAGTGGCATGTGAAAGAGGAAGTGATGGCCTGGTGATGGTTTGTAATCGTTTTGGAGGAGCTCTGCCTAGTAGAAAGTAAAAGGAGAAGCTTTGATCGCCCAACATGGGGCTCGAACCCACGACCCTGAGATTAAGAGTCTCATGCTCTACCGACTGAGCTAGCCGGGCTTGCTTGCTTGAGCTGAAATGTCAAAAATTGCAAAATGGCGTCAGCCTCACCTTTGCCATCCGCACAGAAGAAGGCAATCTTGTATGGCCTGATTTGGCTGGCCACGTTTTTCAGCACCGATCAACAGGGCAAGGCATTGGTGGTTCAGTGGTAGAATTCTCGCCTGCCACGCGGGAGACCCGGGTTCGATTCCCGGCCAATGCAAATGCTAGGATTTTGGCACACCTCCACACTTTGCACTTCTCAAGCTTAAGACATCTCTGCAGGCCAGAAGCCATTTAAGGACATTTGCAAGAGTCACCGTGGCACTTGGCCACAGTGCTGGCTGACAGTCGAGAAGAGGGACCCTAGTACCCAGCAAACATGACTCTAAGACACACAAGTTAAAGCAGCCTTGGGACACTTGCGTGCCCAAAGGCCTTGCATGTCTTCTAGCAGTGCCAGTGACGTGCAGCATCTCTCCCTCTCCAGTACTCACCTATTAGGCTTCTTTTTAACTGTCTAGAAAAGCCTCGGAAATGCCAAGTCAGCAGCATCTGCTCATCTGGTGTTGTTTTACAACTTTTTGCCTTGTTGTCTTTGCACTCTACTCAGGGCCTTGCTCAAATTTGGAGCGTTCTCTCTAGGCCCTCATTCATTCTACTTTTGTCCTGAGTTTTCTCACAGTAGATGTTGAGATGTTGTGTCAGCTTACCTACAACTTGCTTTCCCAGCACCTAGCAATTAAGAAAACATACTAAAAGTACAGAAAAAAAAGTAGTAACAAACTTAAGTCAAATGAAAGCAACCACTTTTTTTGCTTGCCGGGACTGAAAGGCTTTTTGGTTTGTAACTTTTGTTGGGAAGTACCTCATCTAAAAACAAGTTAAGGGAAAGAGCAACTTCCTTTTTTTCAATCCTCTCAGCTAAATCTCAGGCCGTGTGCAGAGTGCCCTCCTCATACTGCTATGTGAGCACCTTTGGAGTGCAAAGCCTAATACACACCATACCAATGCCTGTCAGATAGATGGGTCGAACAGATGATTTCCGGCAGGTCCGATCTGATTTCCGATCGTTTTTCTGATGGATTTGCATAGTAGTGATCGGAAATCCGAACGGAAATCCGATCGTGTCTGTCGGAAAGGATCTATCGGCCCATCTATCTGATGGGGAATTGCATGGTGTGCACCAGGCATACGAGAATGAGTATCTTTCAGGTGGTTGTTCCTTGTCAAGTGATTGATTGTAAGTCTCTCCTTGACAAAAGGACTGGAGTAAAGCCAACGGAAATCTGGGAAAAGCAGATAAGAAAAGTAGTATAGGAAAGATGAGTAAGATTGTAAGAAGGAGTGTTTTTCTCTTTCTTGGGGTGGTGAAGCACTTTTGCTGAAAAGTTGTTAAAAGAGGTTGTGTGAGTAAAAGTGAAGGGGAAAGCTGAGATGACATTTTCGTTTGTTAGCAAAGGGAGTGGGGAGTGGCATGTGAAAGAGGAAGTGATGGCCTGGTGATGGTTTGTAATCGTTTTGGAGGAGCTCTGCCTAGTAGAAAGTAAAAGGAGAAGCTTTGATCGCCCAACGTGGGGCTCGAACCCACGACCCTGAGATTAAGAGTCTCATGCTCTACCGACTGAGCTAGCCGGGCTTGCTTGCTTGAGCTGAAATGTCAAAAATTGCAAAATGGCGCCAGCCTCACCTTTGCCATCCGCACAGAAGAAGGCAATCTTGTATGGCCTGATTTGGCTGGCCACGTTTTTCAGCACCGAGCAACAGGGCAAGGCATTGGTGGTTCAGTGGTAGAATTCTCGCCTGCCACGTGGGAGGCCCGGGTTCGATTCCCGGCCAATGCAAATGCTAGGATTTTGGCACACCTCCACACTTTGCACTTCTCAAGCTTAAGACATCTCTGCAGGCCAGAAGCCATTTAAGGACATTTGCAAGAGTCACCGTGGCACTTGGCCACAGTGCTGGCTGACAGTCGAGAAGAGGGACCCTAGTACCCAGCAAACATGACTCTAAGACACACAAGTTAAAGCAGCCTTGGGACACTTGCGTGCCCAAAGGCCTTGCATGTCTTCTAGCAGTGCCAGTGATGTGCAGCATCTCTCCCTCTCCAGTACTCACCTATTAGGCTTCTTTTTAACTGTCTAGAAAAGCCTCGGAAATGCCAAGTCAGCAGCATCTGCTCATCTGGTGTTGTTTTACAACTTTTTGCCTTGTTGTCTTTGCACTCTACTCAGGGCCTTGCTCAAATTTGGAGCGTTCTCTCTAGGCCCTCATTCATTCTACTTTTGTCCTGAGTTTTCTCACAGTAGATGTTGAGATGTTGTGTCAGCTTACCTACAACTTGCTTTCCCAGCACCTAGCCATTAAGAAAACATACTAAAAGTACAGAAAAAAAAGTAGTAACAAACTTAAGTCAAATGAAAGCAACCACTTTTTTTGCTTGCCGGGACTGAAAGGCTTTTTGGTTTGTAACTTTTGTTGGGAAGTACCTCATCTAAAAACAAGTTAAGGGAAAGAGCAACTTCCTTTTTTTCAATCCTCTCAGCTAAATCTCAGGCCGTGTGCAGAGTGCCCTCCTCATACTGCTATGTGAGCACCTTTGGAGTGCAAAGCCTAATACACACCATACCAATGCCTGTCAGATAGATGGGTCGAACAGATGATTTCCGGCAGGTCCGATCTGATTTCCGATCGTTTTTCTGATGGATTTGCATAGTAGTGATCGGAAATCCGAACGGAAATCCGATCGTGTCTGTCGGAAAGGATCTATCGGCCCATCTATCTGATGGGGAATTGCATGGTGTGCACCAGGCATACGAGAATGAGTATCTTTCAGGTGGTTGTTCCTTGTCAAGTGATTGATTGTAAGTCTCTCCTTGACAAAAGGACTGGAGTAAAGCCAACGGAAATCTGGGAAAAGCAGATAAGAAAAGTAGTATAGGAAAGATGAGTAAGATTGTAAGAAGGAGTGTTTTTCTCTTTCTTGGGGTGGTGAAGCACTTTTGCTGAAAAGTTGTTAAAAGAGGTTGTGTGAGTAAAAGTGAAGGGGAAAGCTGAGATGACATTTTCGTTTGTTAGCAAAGGGAGTGGGGAGTGGCATGTGAAAGAGGAAGTGATGGCCTGGTGATGGTTTGTAATCGTTTTGGAGGAGCTCTGCCTAGTAGAAAGTAAAAGGAGAAGCTTTGATCGCCCAACGTGGGGCTCGAACCCACGACCCTGAGATTAAGAGTCTCATGCTCTACCGACTGAGCTAGCCGGGCTTGCTTGCTTGAGCTGAAATGTCAAAAATTGCAAAATGGCGCCAGCCTCACCTTTGCCATCCGCACAGAAGAAGGCAATCTTGTATGGCCTGATTTGGCTGGCCACGTTTTTCAGCACCAAGCAACAGGGCAAGGCATTGGTGGTTCAGTGGTAGAATTCTCGCCTGCCACGCGGGAGGCCTGGGTTCGATTCCCGGCCAATGCAAATGCTAGGATTTTGGCACACCTCCACACTTTGCACTTCTCAAGCTTAAGACATCTCTGCAGGCCAGAAGCCATTTAAGGACATTTGCAAGAGTCACCGTGGCACTTGGCCACAGTGCTGGCTGACAGTCGAGAAGAGGGACCCTAGTACCCAGCAAACATGACTCTAAGACACACAAGTTAAAGCAGCCTTGGGACACTTGCGTGCCCAAAGGCCTTGCATGTCTTCTAGCAGTGCCAGTGACGTGCAGAATCTCTCCCTCTCCAGTACTCACCTATTAGGCTTCTTTTTAACTGTCTAGAAAAGCCTCGGAAATGCCAAGTCAGCAGCATCTGCTCATCTGGTGTTGTTTTACAACTTTTTGCCTTGTTGTCTTTGCACTCTACTCAGGGCCTTGCTCAAATTTGGAGCGTTCTCTCTAGGCCCTCATTCATTCTACTTTTGTCCTGAGTTTTCTCACAGTAGATGTTGAGATGTTGTGTCAGCTTACCTACAACTTGCTTTCCCAGCACCTAGCAATTAAGAAAACATACTAAAAGTACAGAAAAAAAAGTAGTAACAAACTTAAGTCAAATGAAAGCAACCACTTTTTTTGCTTGCCGGGACTGAAAGGCTTTTTGGTTTGTAACTTTTGTTGGGAAGTACCTCATCTAAAAACAAGTTAAGGGAAAGAGCAACTTCCTTTTTTTCAATCCTCTCAGCTAAATCTCAGGCCGTGTGCAGAGTGCCCTCCTCATACTGCTATGTGAGCACCTTTGGAGTGCAAAGCCTAATACACACCATACCAATGCCTGTCAGATAGATGGGTCGAACAGATGATTTCCGGCAGGTCCGATCTGATTTCCGATCGTTTTTCTGATGGATTTGCATAGTAGTGATCGGAAATCCGAACGGAAATCCGATCGTGTCTGTCGGAAAGGATCTATCGGCCCATCTATCTGATGGGGAATTGCATGGTGTGCACCAGGCATACGAGAATGAGTATCTTTCAGGTGGTTGTTCCTTGTCAAGTGATTGATTGTAAGTCTCTCCTTGACAAAAGGACTGGAGTAAAGCCAACGGAAATCTGGGAAAAGCAGATAAGAAAAGTAGTAAAGGAAAGATGAGTAAGATTGTAAGAAGGAGTGTTTTTCTCTTTCTTGGGGTGGTGAAGCACTTTTGCTGAAAAGTTGTTAAAAGAGGTTGTGTGAGTAAAAGTGAAGGGGAAAGCTGAGATGACATTTTCGTTTGTTAGCAAAGGGAGTGGGGAGTGGCATGTGAAAGAGGAAGTGATGGCCTGGTGATGGTTTGTAATCGTTTTGGAGGAGCTCTGCCTAGTAGAAAGTAAAAGGAGAAGCTTTGATCACCCAACGTGGGGCTCGAACCCACGACCCTGAGATTAAGAGTCTCATGCTCTACCGACTGAGCTAGCCGGGCTTGCTTGCTTGAGCTGAAATGTCAAAAATTGCAAAATGGCGCCAGCCTCACCTTTGCCATCCGCACAGAAGAAGGCAATCTTGTATGGCCTGATTTGGCTGGCCACGTTTTTCAGCACCGAGCAACAGGGCAAGGCATTGGTGGTTCAGTGGTAGAATTCTCACCTGCCACGCGGGAGGCCCGGGTTCGATTCCCGGCCAATGCAAATGCTAGGATTTTGGCACACCTCCACACTTTGCACTTCTCAAGCTTAAGACATCTCTGCAGGCCAGAAGCCATTTAAGGACATTTGCAAGAGTCACCGTGGCACTTGGCCACAGTGCTGGCTGACAGTCGAGAAGAGGGACCCTAGTACCCAGCAAACATGACTCTAAGACACACAAGTTAAAGCAGCCTTGGGACACTTGCGTGCCCAAAGGCCTTGCATGTCTTCTAGCAGTGCCAGTGACGTGCAGCATCTCTCCCTCTCCAGTACTCACCTATTAGGCTTCTTTTTAACTGTCTAGAAAAGCCTCGGAAATGCCAAGTCAGCAGCATCTGCTCATCTGGTGTTGTTTTACAACTTTTTGCCTTGTTGTCTTTGCACTCTACTCAGGGCCTTGCTCAAATTTGGAGCGTTCTCTCTAGGCCCTCATTCATTCTACTTTTGTCCTGAGTTTTCTCACAGTAGATGTTGAGATGTTGTGTCAGCTTACCTACAACTTGCTTTCCCAGCACCTAGCAATTAAGAAAACATACTAAAAGTACAGAAAAAAAAAGTAGTAACAAACTTAAGTCAAATGAAAGCAACCACTTTTTTTGCTTGCCGGGACTGAAAGGCTTTTTGGTTTGTAACTTTTGTTGGGAAGTACCTCATCTAAAAACAAGTTAAGGGAAAGAGCAACTTCCTTTTTTTCAATCCTCTCAGCTAAATCTCAGGCCGTGTGCAGAGTAGTGTTGGGCGAACAGTGTTCGCCACTGTTCGGGTTCTGCAGAACATCACCCTGTTCGGGTGATGTTCGAGTTCGGCCGAACACCTGACGGTGCTCGGCCAAACCGTTCGGCCATATGGCCGAACTAAGAGCGCATGGCCGAACGTTCCCCGAACGTTCGGCTAGCGCTGTGATTGGCCGAACGGGTCACGTGGTTCGGACCCGAACGCGCTCTGATTGGCCGAACTGTCACGTGGTTCGGGTAAATAAATACCCGAACCACGTCATATCTCCGCCATTTGTCTGTGGGTTTAGCTTTGGGTAGGCAGGCAGGGTAGTTCGCGCTCCAGCCACGCTAGCCAGGGTCCCCCCTGTCATTGTGTCACTGCTGGGAACAGTAGTACACCGCTTGCTCAGCCACACTATATAGCATTCTGTTTACTGCCACTCTGTGTACCTCGCTCAGCCACACTATATAGCATTCTGTTTACTGCCACTCTGTGTCTGCTGGGAATAGTAGTACACCGCTTGCTCAGCCACACTATATAGCATTCTGTTTACTGCCACTCTGTGTACCTCGCTCAGCCACACTATATAGCATTCTGTTTACTGCCACTCTGTGTCTGCTGGGAATAGTGGTACACCGCTCGCTCAGCCACACTATATAGCATTCTGTTCACTGTTCTGTGTCTGCTGGGAATAGTGGTACACCGCTCGCTCAGCCACACTATATAGCATTCTGTTTACTGTTCTGTGTCTGCTGGGAATAGTGGTACACCGCTCGCTCATCCACACTATATAGCATTCTGTTCACTGTTCTGTGTCTGCTGGGAATAGTGGTACACCGCTCGCTCAGCCACACTATATAGCATTCTGTTCACTGTTCTGTGTCTGCTGGGAATAGTGGTACACCGCTCGCTCAGCCACACTATATAGCATTCTGTTCACTGTTCTGTGTCTGCTGGGAATAGTGGTACACCGCTCGCTCAGCCACACTATATAGCATTCTGTTTACTGTTCTGTGTCTGCTGGGAATAGTGGTACACCGCTCGCTCAGCCACACTATATAGCATTCTGTTTACTGTTCTGTGTCTGCTGGGAATAGTGGTACACCGCTCGCTCAGCCACACTATATAGCATTCTGTTTACTGTTCTGTGTCTGCTGGGAACAGTAGTACACCGCTCGCTCAGCCAGAGTATATAGCATTGTGTTTACTGCCACTCTGTGTACACCGCTCAGCCAGACTATATACCATTGTTTACTGACACTCTGTGTACACCGCTCAGCCAGACTATATACCATTGTTTACTGACACTCTGTGTACACCGCTCAGCCAGACTATATACCATTGTTTACTGACACTCTGTGTACACCACTCAGCCAGACTATATACCATTGTTTACTGCCACTCTGATTCTGCTGGGAACAGTAGTACACCGCTCGCTCAGCCAGACTATATACCATTGTTTACTGACACTATATAGCAGACTATATAGCATTGTGTGTACACCGCTCAGCCAGACTATATACCATTGTTTACTGACACTCTGTGTACACCGCTCAGTCAGACTATATACCATTGTTTACTGCCACTCTGATTCTGCTGGGAACAGTAGTACACCGCTCGCTCAGCCAGACTATATACCATTGTTTACTGACACTCTGTGTACACCGCTCAGCCAGACTATATACCATTGTTTACTGCCACTCTGATTCTGCTGGGAACAGTAGTACACCGCTCGCTCAGCCAGACTATATAGCATTGTGTTTACTGCCACTCTGTGTACACCGCTCAGCCACACTATATAGCATTGCGTACTCTGCCAGTCAGTGTGTATATTGCTGGGATCAGTAATACTCCACTCACCGTCAACCACTATATGAGCTCAACATGAGTTCCCCAGAGACCTCCGCTGTGAGCAGCACTCCCAACAACAGCAACAGCCAACGCCCCACGCAAGCTATAACATCCACCCCAGCAGCCAGTGGTCAGCAGCAGCCCTCCCCGGAGGAGAACGTTGTGTCCATCAGTCCGTCGCCAGAGCGATTAATGAGGGCTGCCATTGAGGAGATGATGGGGCCTGATGTGGAGGAGGAGGTCTGGCTCAGGCCAGCATCCCAAGTTAATGTTGAGGACGATGAGGGGTCTGTGTCTGGGGATGTTGGGGTGGCAGAGGTGGTGGGTGGGTCAGACTCAGGAGAAGAGTTGTATGATGAGGATGATGATCGGGACCATCTGTATGTGCCTCAGAGTCCGACCCCGGAAAACATGTTGTATCGTGTGTTTAGGTACTAAAATCTGCGTTCCCTCCCAGTAGTGTTGGGCGAACAGTGTTTGCCACTGTTCGGGTTCTGCAGAACATCACCCTGTTCGGGGTGACTATATAGCAGACTATATAGCATTGTGTTTAATGCCACTCTGTGTACACGGCTCAGCCACACTATATAGCATTGTGTTTACTTCCACTCTGTGTCTGCTGGGAACAGTAGTACACCGCTCACCCGCCACTGTATAGCATTGTGCTCTGTGTCACTGCTGACAATAGTGGTACACCGCTCACCCACCACTGTATAGCATTTCTGTACTGCCACTGTACTGCTGCCAGTCAGCGTGTACTTTAAGGATAAGTGAAATGAGGAAGAAATCCGGTGAAAGAGGGAGGGGCAAGGGAAGAGGTGTTTCCCCTGACGGTTCACGTACAGGCCACAGGGGAGCACCCAAGAAAACCCACTCAATACTGCCCATGTTGTCCAGGACAACAACCCTCACAGATCCAAAAGAACAGGACCAGATAATTACTTGGATGACCTCTCAAGCGTCCAGCAGTGGGTTAAGCAGCACCAGCACATCACGCACGAGGTCCGAGTCCTCAGCCAGTTAAAGTCTGGGCTTTCTTTGAAGACTGCACTGAGGATGTTACCATGGCGATTTGCAAGGTGTGCAAGACCCGCCTGAGCAGGGGGAAAAGTATTAACAACCTCTCCACCACCAGCATGAGCCGCCACATTCTATCCAAACATACCACTCTGTGGGCAAACGCGGCAGGACAGGGTACCACCAGCAACACTGCCTCCCTTGGGTTCACCAGACTCACCACCAGACCCGCCTCAGCAGCAGCAGTAGCCCAGCCATTGCGTGGTTCACAACATTCACAAACATCAGACAATGCTGACACTGTCACTTTCCGGACTAGTGCTCTTGAGGTCTCCCAGTGTTCATCAAACACAACAACCAACAGCCCTTCGGTGTGCAGCGCTACGGTTGAGTTGTCTGTCTCTGAGATGTTTGAGCACAAGAGGAAATTGCCAGCAAATGACCCCCGGGCCGTGGCAGTAACAGCCAGCCAGCATAGCCAAGCTTCTGGCCTGCGAAATGCTGCCATATCGAGTGGTGGAGACAAACAGCTTCAAGGGCATGATGTCAGTGGCCATCCCACATTACGTGGTTCCCAGCCGCTACCACTTTGCGCGCTCTGCAGTGCCTGAGTTGCATGAGCACGTGGTCAGCTAAATAACCCGAAGCTTGAAGAATGCCGTTGCCTGCAAGGTTCACCTCACCACTGACACCTGGACGAGTGCGTTCGGCCAGGGTCGATACATCTCCCTTACCGCGCACTGGGTGAACCTTGTGGAGCCTGGCAGCGATTCCTCACCTGCTACGGCGCGGGTGTTGCCCACGCCGCAAACAGCTGGATAACAACAGCAGCACCTACCTCTCTGACTCCTTCTCCTCCAACGCATCTCAAAGCTGTACCTCATCCGGAAATGCTAACCCAGCACCAGCAGCAGTAGGATCGTGGAAGCAGTGCAGCACAGCTGTTGGCATGCGTCAGCAAGCGTTGCTGAAGCTGATCTGCCTTGGGGATAAGCAGCACACAGGGGAGGAAATTTGGAGGGGAATAAAGGAACAGACGGATTTGTGGCTGGCACCGCTGGACCTGAAACCGGGCATGAAGCTAGACACCTGGCACGAACTGGCAATGTACGCAATAGAGGTGCTGGCTTGCCCGGCAGCCAGCGTTATGTCGGAACGCTGTTTCAGTGCTGCCGGAGGCATCATCACAGATCGGCGTATCCGCCTCTCCACAGAAAATGCAGACCGTCTGACTCAAATTAAAATGAATCAATCCTGGATTGGAAACGACTACGCAACACTCCTGGACCCCAACCAAGTAACATGACCGATGAACATCTGGGATGGTTTAGCGTTTCCGGTCCCTGTTTATTGAACCTCTCATCTGTATTACATTTATGACTGCATGGCGGCAAAAAGCATTGCTGCTATATCCGCACGCTTTTTGTCCTCATGCAAGGCCTGGGTTGTTGTGTCTCACAAAGCGTGGCCTTCTCCTCCTGCGCCTCCTCCTGTTCCATCACGTGTGCTGCTGCTGCTGCTGCTGGGTTACCGTTGCCGGTCCCTGTTTATGGAACCTCTTATCTTTATTACATTTATGACTACATGGCGGTACAAAGCATGCTATCCGCACGCTTTTTGTCCTCATGCAAGGCCTGGGTTGTTGTGTCTCACAAAGCGTGGCCTTCTCCTCCTGCGCCTCCTCCTGTTCCATCACGTGTGCTGCTGCTGCTGCTGCTGCTGGGTTAGCGTTGCCGCGTGGTCCCTGTTTATTGAACCTCTTATCTTTATTACATTTATGACTACATGGCGGTACAAAGCATGCTATCGCACGCTTTTTGTCCTCATGCAAGGCCTGGGTTGTTGTGTCTCACAAAGCGTGGCCTTCTCCTCCTGCGCCTCCTCCTGTTCCATCACGTGTGCTGCTGCTGCTGCTGCTGCTGGGTTAGCGTTGCCGCGTGGTCCCTGTTTATTGAACCTCTTATCTTTATTACATTTATGACTACATGGCGGTACAAAGCATGCTATCCGCACGCTTTTTGTCCTCATGCAAGGCCTGGGTTGTTGTGTCTCACAAAGCGTGGCCTTCTCCTCCTGCGCCTCCTCCTGTTCCATCACGTGTGCTGCTGCTGCTGCTGCTGGGTTAGCGTTGCCGCGTGGTCCCTGTTTATTGAACCTCTTATCTTTATTACATTTATGACTACATGGCGGTACAAAGCATGCTATCCGCACGCTTTTTGTCCTCATGCAAGGCCTGGGTTGTTGTGTCTCACAAAGCGTGGCCTTCTCCTCCTGCGCCTCCTCCTGTTCCATCACGTGTGCTGCTGCTGGGTTAGCGTTGCCGCGTGGTCCCTATTTATTGAACCACTTATCTTTATTACATTTATGACTGCATGGTGGTACAAAGCATGCTATCCGCACGCTTCTTGTCCTCATGCAAGGCCTGGGTTGTTGTGTCTCAAAGCGTGGCCTTCTCCTCCTGCGCCACCCTCCTCCTGTTCCATCACGTGTGCTGCTGCTGGATTAGCATTACCGGTCCCTTTTCCTGGAACCTCTTATATGTATTACATTTATGACTGCATGCCGACAAAAAGCATGTTACCTGTGCAAAGAAAACAGACATTTCCCGCATTTAAAAGACAGTTTTCCCTTTGAAACTTTAAAATCGATTTTCTCAAAAACTATAAGCTCTTTTTGCTAAATTTTTTTTTCCTCTTGTACCCACTCCCAAGGTGCACATACCCTGTAAATTTGGGGTATGTAGCATGTAAGGAGGCTTTACAAACCACAAAAGTTCGGGTCCCCATTGACTTCCATTATGTTCGGAGTTCGGGTCGAACACCCGAACATCGCGGCCATGTTCGGCCTGTTCGGCCCGAACCCGAACATCTAGATGTTCGCCCAACACTAGTGCAGAGTGCCCTCCTCATACTGCTATGTGAGCACCTTTGGAGTGCAAAGCCTAATACACACCATACCAATGCCTGTCAGATAGATGGGTCGAACAGATGATTTCCGGCAGGTCCGATCTGATTTCCGATCGTTTTTCTGATGGATTTGCATAGTAGTGATCGGAAATCCGAACGGAAATCCGATCGTGTCTGTCGGAAAGGATCTATCGGCCCATCTATCTGATGGGGAATTGCATGGTGTGCACCAGGCATACGAGAATGAGTATCTTTCAGGTGGTTGTTCCTTGTCAAGTGATTGATTGTAAGTCTCTCCTTGACAAAAGGACTGGAGTAAAGCCAACGGAAATCTGGGAAAAGCAGATAAGAAAAGTAGTATAGGAAAGATGAGTAAGATTGTAAGAAGGAGTGTTTTTCTCTTTCTTGGGGTGGTGAAGCACTTTTGCTGAAAAGTTGTTAAAAGAGGTTGTGTGAGTAAAAGTGAAGGGGAAAGCTGAGATGACATTTTCGTTTGTTAGCAAAGGGAGTGGGGAGTGGCATGTGAAAGAGGAAGTGATGGCCTGGTGATGGTTTGTAATCGTTTTGGAGGAGCTCTGCCTAGTAGAAAGTAAAAGGAGAAGCTTTGATCACCCAACGTGGGGCTCGAACCCACGACCCTGAGATTAAGAGTCTCATGCTCTACCGACTGAGCTAGCCGGGCTTGCTTGCTTGAGCTGAAATGTCAAAAATTGCAAAATGGCGCCAGCCTCACCTTTGCCATCCGCACAGAAGAAGGCAATCTTGTATGGCCTGATTTGGCTGGCCACGTTTTTCAGCACCGAGCAACAGGGCAAGGCATTGGTGGTTCAGTGGTAGAATTCTCGCCTGCCACGCGGGAGGCCCGGGTTTGATTCCCGGCCAATGCAAATGCTAGGATTTTGGCACACCTCCACACTTTGCACTTCTCAAGCTTAAGACATCTCTGCAGGCCAGAAGCCATTTAAGGACATTTGCAAGAGTCACCGTGGCACTTGGCCACAGTGCTGGCTGACAGTCGAGAAGAGGGACCCTAGTACCCAGCAAACATGACTCTAAGACACACAAGTTAAAGCAGCCTTGGGACACTTGCGTGCCCAAAGGCCTTGCATGTCTTCTAGCAGTGCCAGTGACGTGCAGCATCTCTCCCTCTCCAGTACTCACCTATTAGGCTTCTTTTTAACTGTCTAGAAAAGCCTCGGAAATGCCAAGTCAGCAGCATCTGCTCATCTGGTGTTGTTTTACAACTTTTTGCCTTGTTGTCTTTGCACTCTACTCAGGGCCTTGCTCAAATTTGGAGCGTTCTCTCTAGGCCCTCATTCATTCTACTTTTGTCCTGAGTTTTCTCACAGTAGATGTTGAGATGTTGTGTCAGCTTACCTACAACTTGCTTTCCCAGCACCTAGCAATTAAGAAAACATACTAAAAGTACAGAAAAAAAAGTAGTAACAAACTTAAGTCAAATGAAAGCAACCACTTTTTTTGCTTGCCGGGACTGAAAGGCTTTTTGGTTTGTAACTTTTGTTGGGAAGTACCTCATCTAAAAACAAGTTAAGGGAAAGAGCAACTTCCTTTTTTTCAATCCTCTCAGCTAAATCTCAGGCCGTGTGCAGAGTGCCCTCCTCATACTGCTATGTGAGCACCTTTGGAGTGCAAAGCCTAATACACATCATACCAATGCCTGTCAGATAGATGGGTCGAACAGATGATTTCCGGCAGGTCCGATCTGATTTCCGATCGTTTTTCTGATGGATTTGCATAGTAGTGATCGGAAATCCGAACGGAAATCCGATCGTGTCTGTCGGAAAGGATCTATCGGCCCATCTATCTGATGGGGAATTGCATGGTGTGCACCAGGCATACGAGAATGAGTATCTTTCAGGTGGTTGT
Organism: Hyperolius riggenbachi; assembly: GCF_040937935.1. NCBI lineage: Eukaryota > Metazoa > Chordata > Amphibia > Anura > Hyperoliidae > Hyperolius > Hyperolius riggenbachi. The sequence goes on along the minus strand of NC_090649.1, from coordinate 42,643,074 downwards.
TCCTTGTCAAGTGATTGATTGTAAGTCTCTCCTTGACAAAAGGACTGGAGTAAAGCCAACGGAAATCTGGGAAAAGCAGATAAGAAAAGTAGTATAGGAAAGATGAGTAAGATTGTAAGAAGGAGTGTTTTTCTCTTTCTTGGGGTGGTGAAGCACTTTTGCTGAAAAGTTGTTAAAAGAGGTTGTGTGAGTAAAAGTGAAGGGGAAAGCTGAGATGACATTTTCGTTTGTTAGCAAAGGGAGTGGGGAGTGGCATGTGAAAGAGGAAGTGATGGCCTGGTGATGGTTTGTAATCGTTTTGGAGGAGCTCTGCCTAGTAGAAAGTAAAAGGAGAAGCTTTGATCGCCCAACGTGGGGCTCAAACCCACGACCCTGAGATTAAGAGTCTCATGCTCTACCGACTGAGCTAGCCGGGCTTGCTTGCTTGAGCTGAAATGTCAAAAATTGCAAAATGGCGCCAGCCTCACCTTTGCCATCCGCACAGAAGAAGGCAATCTTGTATGGCCTGATTTGGCTGGCCACGTTTTTCAGCACCGAGCAACAGGGCAAGGCATTGGTGGTTCAGTGGTAGAATTCTCGCCTGCCACGCGGGAGGCCCGGGTTCGATTCCCGGCCAATGCAAATGCTAGGATTTTGGCACACCTCCACACTTTGCACTTCTCAAGCTTAAGACATCTCTGCAGGCCAGAAGCCATTTAAGGACATTTGCAAGAGTCACCGTGGTACTTGGCCACAGTGCTGGCTGACAGTCGAGAAGAGGGACTCTAGTACCCAGCAAACATGACTCTAAGACACACAAGTTAAAGCAGCCTTGGGACACTTGCGTGCCCAAAGGCCTTGCATGTCTTCTAGCAGTGCCAGTGACGTGCAGCATCTCTCCCTCTCCAGTACTCACCTATTAGGCTTCTTTTTAACTGTCTAGAAAAGCCTCGGAAATGCCAAGTCAGCAGCATCTGCTCATCTGGTGTTGTTTTACAACTTTTTGCCTTGTTGTCTTTGCACTCTACTCAGGGCCTTGCTCAAATTTGGAGCGTTCTCTCTAGGCCCTCATTCATTCTACTTTTGTCCTGAGTTTTCTCACAGTAGATGTTGAGATGTTGTGTCAGCTTACCTACAACTTGCTTTCCCAGCACCTAGCAATTAAGAAAACATACTAAAAGTACAGAAAAAAAAGTAGTAACAAACTTAAGTCAAATGAAAGCAACCACTTTTTTTGCTTGCCGGGACTGAAAGGCTTTTTGGTTTGTAACTTTTGTTGGGAAGTACCTCATCTAAAAACAAGTTAAGGGAAAGAGCAACTTCCTTTTTTTCAATCCTCTCAGCTAAATCTCAGGCCGTGTGCAGAGTGCCCTCCTCATACTGCTATGTGAGCACCTTTGGAGTGCAAAGCCTAATACACACCATACCAATGCCTGTCAGATAGATGGGTCGAACAGATGATTTCCGGCAGGTCCGATCTGATTTCCGATCGTTTTTCTGATGGATTTGCATAGTAGTGATCGGAAATCCGAACGGAAATCCGATCGTGTCTGTCAGAAAGGATCTATCGGCCCATCTATCTGATGGGGAATTGCATGGTGTGCACCAGGCATACGAGAATGAGTATCTTTCAGGTGGTTGTTCCTTGTCAAGTGATTGATTGTAAGTCTCTCCTTGACAAAAGGACTGGAGTAAAGCCAACGGAAATCTGGGAAAAGCAGATAAGAAAAGTAGTATAGGAAAGATGAGTAAGATTGTAAGAAGGAGTGTTTTTCTCTTTCTTGGGGTGGTGAAGCACTTTTGCTGAAAAGTTGTTAAAAGAGGTTGTGTGAGTAAAAGTGAAGGGGAAAGCTGAGATGACATTTTCGTTTGTTAGCAAAGGGAGTGGGGAGTGGCATGTGAAAGAGGAAGTGATGGCCTGGTGATGGTTTGTAATCGTTTTGGAGGCGCTCTGCCTAGTAGAAAGTAAAAGGAGAAGCTTTGATCGCCCAACGTGGGGCTCGAACCCACGACCCTGAGATTAAGAGTCTCATGCTCTACCGACTGAGCTAGCCGGGCTTGCTTGCTTGAGCTGAAATGTCAAAAATTGCAAAATGGCGCCAGCCTCACCTTTGCCATCCGCACAGAAGAAGGCAATCTTGTATGGCCTGATTTGGCTGGCCACGTTTTTCAGCACCGAGCAACAGGGCAAGGCATTGGTGGTTCAGTGGTAGAATTCTCGCCTGCCACGCGTGAGTCCCGGGTTCGATTCCCGGCCAATGCAAATGCTAGGATTTTGGCACACCTCCACACTTTGCACTTCTCAAGCTTAAAGGGGAACTGAAGAGAGAGGTATATGGAGGCTGTCATGTTTATTTCCTTTTAATCAATACCAGTTGCCTGGCAGCCCTGCTGGTCTATTTCTCTGCAGTAGTATCTGATTAAAACCAGAAACAAGCATGCAGCTAGTCTTGTCAGATCAGACTTATAAGTCTGAACCACTGAAACACCTGATCTGCTGCATGCTTGTTCAGTGGCTATGGCTAATAGTATTAGAGGCAGAGGATCAGCAGGGCTGCCAGGCAACTGGTATTGATTAAAAGGAAATAAACATGACAGCCTCCATATACCTCTCTCTTCAGTTCCCCTTTAAGACATCTCTGCAGGCCAGAAGCCATTTAAGGACATTTGCAAGAGTCACCGTGGCACTTGGCCACAGTGCTGGCTGACAGTCAAGAAGAGGGACCCTAGTACCCAGCAAACATGACTCTAAGACACACAAGTTAAAGCAGCCTTGGGACACTTGCGTGCCCAAAGACCTTGCATGTCTTCTAGCAGTGCCAGTGACGTGCAGCATCTCTCCCTCTCCAGTACTCACCTATTAGGCTTCTTTTTAACTGTCTAGAAAAGCCTCGGAAATGCCAAGTCAGCAGCATCTGCTCATCTGGTGTTGTTTTACAACTTTTTGCCTTGTTGTCTTTGCACTCTACTCAGGGCCTTGCTCAAATTTGGAGCGTTCTCTCTAGGCCCTCATTCATTCTACTTTTGTCCTGAGTTTTCTCACAGTAGATGTTGAGATGTTGTGTCAGCTTACCTACAACTTGCTTTCCCAGCACCTAGCAATTAAGAAAACATACTAAAAGTACAGAAAAAAAAGTAGTAACAAACTTAAGTCAAATGAAAGCAACCACTTTTTTTGCTTGCCGGGACTGAAAGGCTTTTTGGTTTGTAACTTTTGTTGGGAAGTACCTCATCTAAAAACAAGTTAAGGGAAAGAGCAACTTCCTTTTTTTCAATCCTCTCAGCTAAATCTCTGGCCGTGTGCAGAGTGCCCTCCTCATACTGCTATGTGAGCACCTTTGGAGTGCAAAGCCTAATACACACCATACCAATGCCTGTCAGATAGATGGGTCGAACAGATGATTTCCGGCAGGTCCGATCTGATTTCCGATCGTTTTTCTGATGGATTTGCATAGTAGTGATCGGAAATCCGAACGGAAATCCGATCGTGTCTGTCGGAAAGGATCTATCGGCCCATCTATCTGATGGGGAATTGCATGGTGTGCACCAGGCATACGAGAATGAGTATCTTTCAGGTGGTTGTTCCTTGTCAAGTGATTGATTGTAAGTCTCTCCTTGACAAAAGGACTGGAGTAAAGCCAATGGAAATCTGGGAAAAGCAGATAAGAAAAGTAGTATAGGAAAGATGAGTAAGATTGTAAGAAGGAGTGTTTTTCTCTTTCTTGGGGTGGTGAAGCACTTTTGCTGAAAAGTTGTTAAAAGAGGTTGTGTGAGTAAAAGTGAAGGGGAAAGCTGAGATGACATTTTCGTTTGTTAGCAAAGGGAGTGGGGAGTGGCATGTGAAAGAGGAAGTGATGGCCTGGTGATGGTTTGTAATCGTTTTGGAGGAGCTCTGCCTAGTAGAAAGTAAAAGGAGAAGCTTTGATCGCCCAACGTGGGGCTCGAACCCACGACCCTGAGATTAAGAGTCTCATGCTCTACCGACTGAGCTAGCCGGGCTTGCTTGCTTGAGCTGAAATGTCAAAAATTGCAAAATGGCGCCAGCCTCACCTTTGCCATCCGCACAGAAGAAGGCAATCTTGTATGGCCTGATTTGGCTGGCCACGTTTTTCAGCACCGAGCAACAGGGCAAGGCATTGGTGGTTCAGTGGTAGAATTCTCGCCTGCCACGCGGGAGGCCCGGGTTCGATACCCGGCCAATGCAAATGCTAGGATTTTGGCACACCTCCACACTTTGCACTTCTCAAGCTTAAGACATCTCTGCAGGCCAGAAGCCATTTAAGGACATTTGCAAGAGTCACCGTGGCACTTGGCCACAGTGCTGGCTGACAGTCGAGAAGAGGGACCCTAGTACCCAGCAAACATGACTCTAAGACACACAAGTTAAAGCAGCCTTGGGACACTTGCGTGCCCAAAGGCCTTGCATGTCTTCTAGCAGTGCCAGTGACGTGCAGCATCTCTCCCTCTCCAGTACTCACCTATTAGGCTTCTTTTTAACTGTCTAGAAAAGCCTCGGAAATGCCAAGTCAGCAGCATCTGCTCATCTGGTGTTGTTTTACAACTTTTTGCCTTGTTGTCTTTGCACTCTACTCAGGGCCTTGCTCAAATTTGGAGCGTTCTCTCTAGGCCCTCATTCATTCTACTTTTGTCCTGAGTTTTCTCACAGTAGATGTTGAGATGTTGTGTCAGCTTACCTACAACTTGCTTTCCCAGCACCTAGCAATTAAGAAAACATACTAAAAGTACAGAAAAAAAAGTAGTAACAAACTTAAGTCAAATGAAAGCAACCACTTTTTTTGCTTGCCGGGACTGAAAGGCTTTTTGGTTTGTAACTTTTGTTGGGAAGTACCTCATCTAAAAACAAGTTAAGGGAAAGAGCAACTTCCTTTTTTTCAATCCTCTCAGCTAAATCTCAGGCCGTGTGCAGAGTGCCCTCCTCATACTGCTATGTGAGCACCTTTGGAGTGCAAAGCCTAATACACACCATACCAATGCCTGTCAGATAGATGGGTCGAACAGATGATTTCCGGCAGGTCCGATCTGATTTCCGATCGTTTTTCTGATGGATTTGCATAGTAGTGATCGGAAATCCGAACGGAAATCCGATCGTGTCTGTCGGAAAGGATCTATCGGCCCATCTATCTGATGGGGAATTGCATGGTGTGCACCAGGCATACGAGAATGAGTATCTTTCAGGTGGTTGTTCCTTGTCAAGTGATTGATTGTAAGTCTCTCCTTGACAAAAGGACTGGAGTAAAGCCAACGGAAATCTGGGAAAAGCAGATAAGAAAAGTAGTATAGGAAAGATGAGTAAGATTGTAAGAAGGAGTGTTTTTCTCTTTCTTGGGGTGGTGAAGCACTTTTGCTGAAAAGTTGTTAAAAGAGGTTGTGTGAGTAAAAGTGAAGGGGAAAGCTGAGATGACATTTTCGTTTGTTAGCAAAGGGAGTGGGGAGTGGCATGTGAAAGAGGAAGTGATGGCCTGGTGATGGTTTGTAATCGTTTTGGAGGAGCTCTGCCTAGTAGAAAGTAAAATGAGAAGCTTTGATCGCCCAACGTGGGGCTCGAACCCACGACCCTGAGATTAAGAGTCTCATGCTCTACCGACTGAGCTAGCCAGGCTTGCTTGCTTGAGCTGAAATGTCAAAAATTGCAAAATGGCGCCAGCCTCACCTTTGCCATCCGCACAGAAGAAGGCAATCTTGTATGGCCTGATTTGGCTGGCCACGTTTTTCAGCACCGAGCAACAGGGCAAGGCATTGGTGGTTCAGTGGTAGAATTCTCGCCTGCCACGCGGGAGGCCCGGGTTCGATTCCCGGCCAATGCAAATGCTAGGATTTTGGCACACCTCCACACTTTGCACTTCTCAAGCTTAAGACATCTCTGCAGGCCAGAAGCCATTTAAGGACATTTGCAAGAGTCACCGTGGCACTTGGCCACAGTGCTGGCTGACAGTCGAGAAGAGGGACCCTAGTACCCAGCAAACATGACTCTAAGACACACAAGTTAAAGCAGCCTTGGGACACTTGCGTGCCCAAAGGCCTTGCATGTCTTCTAGCAGTGCCAGTGACGTGCAGCATCTCTCCCTCTCCAGTACTCACCTATTAGGCTTCTTTTTAACTGTCTAGAAAAGCCTCGGAAATGCCAAGTCAGCAGCATCTGCTCATCTGGTGTTGTTTTACAACTTTTTGCCTTGTTGTCTTTGCACTCTACTCAGGGCCTTGCTCAAATTTGGAGCGTTCTCTCTAGGCCCTCATTCATTCTACTTTTGTCCTGAGTTTTCTCACAGTAGATGTTGAGATGTTGTGTCAGCTTACCTACAACTTGCTTTCCCAGCACCTAGCAATTAAGAAAACATACTAAAAGTACAGAAAAAAAAGTAGTAACAAACTTAAGTCAAATGAAAGCAACCACTTTTTTTGCTTGCCGGGACTGAAAGGCTTTTTGGTTTGTAACTTTTGTTGGGAAGTACCTCATCTAAAAACAAGTTAAGGGAAAGAGCAACTTCCTTTTTTTCAATCCTCTCAGCTAAATCTCAGGCCGTGTGCAGAGTGCCCTCCTCATACTGCTATGTGAGCACCTTTGGAGTGCAAAGCCTAATACACACCATACCAATGCCTGTCAGATAGATGGGTCGAACAGATGATTTCCGGCAGGTCCGATCTGATTTCCGATCGTTTTTCTGATGGATTTGCATAGTAGTGATCGGAAATCCGAACGGAAATCCGATCGTGTCTGTCGGAAAGGATCTATCGGCCCATCTATCTGATGGGGAATTGCATGGTGTGCACCAGGCATACGAGAATGAGTATCTTTCAGGTGGTTGTTCCTTGTCAAGTGATTGATTGTAAGTCTCTCCTTGACAAAAGGACTGGAGTAAAGCCAACGGAAATCTGGGAAAAGCAGATAAGAAAAGTAGTATAGGAAAGATGAGTAAGATTGTAAGAAGGAGTGTTTTTCTCTTTCTTGGGGTGGTGAAGCACTTTTGCTGAAAAGTTGTTAAAAGAGGTTGTGTGAGTAAAAGTGAAGGGGAAAGCTGAGATGACATTTTCGTTTGTTAGCAAAGGGAGTGGGGAGTGGCATGTGAAAGAGGAAGTGATGGCCTGGTGATGGTTTGTAATCGTTTTGGAGGAGCTCTGCCTAGTAGAAAGTAAAAGGAGAAGCTTTGATCGCCCAACGTGGGGCTCGAACCCACGACCCTGAGATTAAGAGTCTCATGCTCTACCGACTGAGCTAGCCGGGCTTGCTTGCTTGAGCTGAAATGTCAAAAATTGCAAAATGGCGCCAGCCTCACCTTTGCCATCCGCACAGAAGAAGGCAATCTTGTATGGCCTGATTTGGCTGGCCACGTTTTTCAGCACCGAGCAACAGGGCAAGGCATTGGTGGTTCAGTGGTAGAATTCTCACCTGCCACGCGGGAGGCCCGGGTTCGATTCCCGGCCAATGCAAATGCTAGGATTTTGGCACACCTCCACACTTTGCACTTCTCAAGCTTAAGACATCTCTGCAGGCCAGAAGCCATTTAAGGACATTTGCAAGAGTCACCGTGGCACTTGGCCACAGTGCTGGCTGACAGTCGAGAAGAGGGACCCTAGTACCCAGCAAACATGACTCTAAGACACACAAGTTAAAGCAGCCTTGGGACACTTGCGTGCCCAAAGGCCTTGCATGTCTTCTAGCAGTGCCAGTGACGTGCAGCATCTCTCCCTCTCCAGTACTCACCTATTAGGCTTCTTTTTAACTGTCTAGAAAAGCCTCGGAAATGCCAAGTCAGCAGCATCTGCTCATCTGGTGTTGTTTTACAACTTTTTGCCTTGTTGTCTTTGCACTCTACTCAGGGCCTTGCTCAAATTTGGAGCGTTCTCTCTAGGCCCTCATTCATTCTACTTTTGTCCTGAGTTTTCTCACAGTAGATGTTGAGATGTTGTGTCAGCTTACCTACAACTTGCTTTCCCAGCACCTAGCAATTAAGAAAACATACTAAAAGTACAGAAAAAAAAGTAGTAACAAACTTAAGTCAAATGAAAGCAACCACTTTTTTTGCTTGCCGGGACTGAAAGGCTTTTTGGTTTGTAACTTTTGTTGGGAAGTACCTCATCTAAAAACAAGTTAAGGGAAAGAGCAACTTCCTTTTTTCAATCCTCTCAGCTAAATCTCAGGCCGTGTGCAGAGTGCCCTCCTCATACTGCTATGTGAGCACCTTTGGAGTGCAAAGCCTAATACACACCATACCAATGCCTGTCAGATAGATGGGTCGAACAGATGATTTCCGGCAGGTCCGATCTGATTTCCGATCGTTTTTCTGATGGATTTGCATAGTAGTGATCGGAAATCCGAACGGAAATCCGATCGTGTCTGTCGGAAAGGATCTATCGGCCCATCTATCTGATGGGGAATTGCATGGTGTGCACCAGGCATACGAGAATGAGTATCTTTCAGGTGGTTGTTCCTTGTCAAGTGATTGATTGTAAGTCTCTCCTTGACAAAAGGACTGGAGTAAAGCCAACGGAAATCTGGGAAAAGCAGATAAGAAAAGTAGTATAGGAAAGATGAGTAAGATTGTAAGAAGGAGTGTTTTTCTCTTTCTTGGGGTGGTGAAGCACTTTTGCTGAAAAGTTGTTAAAAGAGGTTGTGTGAGTAAAAGTGAAGGGGAAAGCTGAGATGACATTTTCGTTTGTTAGCAAAGGGAGTGGGGAGTGGCATGTGAAAGAGGAAGTGATGGCCTGGTGATGGTTTGTAATCGTTTTGGAGGAGCTCTGCCTAGTAGAAAGTAAAAGGAGAAGCTTTGATCGCCCAACATGGGGCTCGAACCCACGACCCTGAGATTAAGAGTCTCATGCTCTACCGACTGAGCTAGCCAGGCTTGCTTGCTTGAGCTGAAATGTCAAAAATTGCAAAATGGCGCCAGCCTCACCTTTGCCATCCGCACAGAAGAAGGCAATCTTGTATGGCCTGATTTGGCTGGCCACGTTTTTCAGCACCGAGCAGCAGGGCAAGGCATTGGTGGTTCAGTGGTAGAATTCTCGCCTGCCACGCGGGAGGCCCGGGTTCGATTCCCGGCCAATGCAAATGCTAGGATTTTGGCACACCTCCACACTTTGCACTTCTCAAGCTTAAGACATCTCTGCAGGCCAGAAGCCATTTAAGGACATTTGCAAGAGTCACCGTGGCACTTGGCCACAGTGCTGGCTGACAGTCGAGAAGAGGGACCCTAGTACCCAGCAAACATGACTCTAAGACACACAAGTTAAAGCAGCCTTGGGACACTTGCGTGCCCAAAGGCCTTGCATGTCTTCTAGCAGTGCCAGTGACGTGCAGAATCTCTCCCTCTCCAGTACTCACCTATTAGGCTTCTTTTTAACTGTCTAGAAAAGCCTCGGAAATGCCAAGTCAGCAGCATCTGCTCATCTGGTGTTGTTTTACAACTTTTTGCCTTGTTGTCTTTGCACTCTACTCAGGGCCTTGCTCAAATTTGGAGCGTTCTCTCTAGGCCCTCATTCATTCTACTTTTGTCCTGAGTTTTCTCACAGTAGATGTTGAGATGTTGTGTCAGCTTACCTACAACTTGCTTTCCCAGCACCTAGCAATTAAGAAAACATACTAAAAGTACAGAAAAAAAAGTAGTAACAAACTTAAGTCAAATGAAAGCAACCACTTTTTTTGCTTGCCGGGACTGAAAGGCTTTTTGGTTTGTAACTTTTGTTGGGAAGTACCTCATCTAAAAACAAGTTAAGGGAAAGAGCAACTTCCTTTTTTTCAATCCTCTCAGCTAAATCTCAGGCCGTGTGCAGAGTGCCCTCCTCATACTGCTATGTGAGCACCTTTGGAGTGCAAAGCCTAATACACACCATACCAATGCCTGTCAGATAGATGGGTCGAACAGATGATTTCCGGCAGGTCCGATCTGATTTCCGATCGTTTTTCTGATGGATTTGCATAGTAGTGATCGGAAATCCGAACGGAAATCCGATCGTGTCTGTCGGAAAGGATCTATCGGCCCATCTATCTGATGGGGAATTGCATGGTGTGCACCAGGCATACGAGAATGAGTATCTTTCAGGTGGTTGTTCCTTGTCAAGTGATTGATTGTAAGTCTCTCCTTGACAAAAGGACTGGAGTAAAGCCAACGGAAATCTGGGAAAAGCAGATAAGAAAAGTAGTATAGGAAAGATGAGTAAGATTGTAAGAAGGAGTGTTTTTCTCTTTCTTGGGGTGGTGAAGCACTTTTGCTGAAAAGTTGTTAAAAGAGGTTGTGTGAGTAAAAGTGAAGGGGAAAGCTGAGATGACATTTTCGTTTGTTAGCAAAGGGAGTGGGGAGTGGCATGTGAAAGAGGAAGTGATGGCCTGGTGATGGTTTGTAATCGTTTTGGAGGAGCTCTGCCTAGTAGAAAGTAAAAGGAGAAGCTTTGATCGCCCAATGTGGGGCTCGAACCCACGACCCTGAGATTAAGAGTCTCATGCTCTACCGACTGAGCTAGCCGGGCTTGCTTGCTTGAGCTGAAATGTCAAAAATTGCAAAATGGCGCCAGCCTCACCTTTGCCATCCGCACAGAAGAAGGCAATCTTGTATGGCCTGATTTGGCTGGCCACGTTTTTCAGCACCGAGCAACAGGGCAAGGCATTGGTGGTTCAGTGGTAGAATTCTCGCCTGCCACGCGGGAGGCCCGGGTTCGATTCCCGGCCAATGCAAATGCTAGGATTTTGGCACACCTCCACACTTTGCACTTCTCAAGCTTAAGACATCTCTGCAGGCCAGAAGCCATTTAAGGACATTTGCAAGAGTCACCGTGGCACTTGGCCACAGTGCTGGCTGACAGTCGAGAAGAGGGACCCTAGTACCCAGCAAACATGACTCTAAGACACACAAGTTAAAGCAGCCTTGGGACACTTGCGTGCCCAAAGGCCTTGCATGTCTTCTAGCAGTGCCAGTGACGTGCAGCATCTCTCCCTCTCCAGTACTCACCTATTAGGCTTCTTTTTAACTGTCTAGAAAAGCCTCGGAAATGCCAAGTCAGCAGCATCTGCTCATCTGGTGTTGTTTTACAACTTTTTGCCTTGTTGTCTTTGCACTCTACTCAGGGCCTTGCTCAAATTTGGAGCGTTCTCTCTAGGCCCTCATTCATTCTACTTTTGTCCTGAGTTTTCTCACAGTAGATGTTGAGATGTTGTGTCAGCTTACCTACAACTTGCTTTCCCAGCACCTAGCAATTAAGAAAACATACTAAAAGTACAGAAAAAAAAGTAGTAACAAACTTAAGTCAAATGAAAGCAACCACTTTTTTTGCTTGCCGGGACTGAAAGGCTTTTTGGTTTGTAACTTTTGTTGGGAAGTACCTCATCTAAAAACAAGTTAAGGGAAAGAGCAACTTCCTTTTTTTCAATCCTCTCAGCTAAATCTCAGGCCGTGTGCAGAGTGCCCTCCTCATACTGCTATGTGAGCACCTTTGGAGTGCAAAGCCTAATACACACCATACCAATGCCTGTCAGATAGATGGGTCGAACAGATGATTTCCGGCAGGTCCGATCTGATTTCCGATCGTTTTTCTGATGGATTTGCATAGTAGTGATCGGAAATCCGAACGGAAATCCGATCGTGTCTGTCGGAAAGGATCTATCGGCCCATCTATCTGATGGGGAATTGCATGGTGTGCACCAGGCATACGAGAATGAGTATCTTTCAGGTGGTTGTTCCTTGTCAAGTGATTGATTGTAAGTCTCTCCTTGACAAAAGGACTGGAGTAAAGCCAACGGAAATCTGGGAAAAGCAGATAAGAAAAGTAGTATAGGAAAGATGAGTAAGATTGTAAGAAGGAGTGTTTTTCTCTTTCTTGGGGTGGTGAAGCACTTTTGCTGAAAAGTTGTTAAAAGAGGTTGTGTGAGTAAAAGTGAAGGGGAAAGCTGAGATGACATTTTCGTTTGTTAGCAAAGGGAGTGGGGAGTGGCATGTGAAAGAGGAAGTGATGGCCTGGTGATGGTTTGTAATCGTTTTGGAGGAGCTCTGCCTAGTAGAAAGTAAAAGGAGAAGCTTTGATCGCCCAACGTGGGGCTCGAACCCACGACCCTGAGATTAAGAGTCTCATGCTCTACCGACTGAGCTAGCCGGGCTTGCTTGCTTGAGCTGAAATGTCAAAAATTGCAAAATGGCGCCAGCCTCACCTTTGCCATCCGCACAGAAGAAGGCAATCTTGTATGGCCTGATTTGGCTGGCCACGTTTTTCAGCACCGAGCAACAGGGCAAGGCATTGGTGGTTCAGTGGTAGAATTCTCGCCTGCCACGCGGGAGGCCCGGGTTCGATTCCCGGCCAATGCAAATGCTAGGATTTTGGCACACCTCCACACTTTGCACTTCTCAAGCTTAAGACATCTCTGCAGGCCAGAAGCCATTTAAGGACATTTGCAAGAGTCACCGTGGCACTTGGCCACAGTGCTGGCTGACAGTCGAGAAGAGGGACCCTAGTACCCAGCAAACATGACTCTAAGACACACAAGTTAAAGCAGCCTTGGGACACTTGCGTGCCCAAAGGCCTTGCATGTCTTCTAGCAGTGCCAGTGACGTGCAGCATCTCTCCCTCTCCAGTACTCACCTATTAGGCTTCTTTTTAACTGTCTAGAAAAGCCTCGGAAATGCCAAGTCAGCAGCATCTGCTCATCTGGTGTTGTTTTACAACTTTTTGCCTTGTTGTCTTTGCACTCTACTCAGGGCCTTGCTCAAATTTGGAGCGTTCTCTCTAGGCCCTCATTCATTCTACTTTTGTCCTGAGTTTTCTCACAGTAGATGTTGAGATGTTGTGTCAGCTTACCTACAACTTGCTTTCCCAGCACCTAGCAATTAAGAAAACATACTAAAAGTACAGAAAAAAAAGTAGTAACAAACTTAAGTCAAATGAAAGCAACCACTTTTTTTGCTTGCCGGGACTGAAAGGCTTTTTGGTTTGTAACTTTTGTTGGGAAGTACCTCATCTAAAAACAAGTTAAGGGAAAGAGCAACTTCCTTTTTTTCAATCCTCTCAGCTAAATCTCAGGCCGTGTGCAGAGTGCCCTCCTCATACTGCTATGTGAGCACCTTTGGAGTGCAAAGCCTAATACACACCATACCAATGCCTGTCAGATAGATGGGTCGAACAGATGATTTCCGGCAGGTCCGATCTGATTTCCGATCGTTTTTCTGATGGATTTGCATAGTAGTGATCGGAAATCCGAACGGAAATCCGATCGTGTCTGTCGGAAAAGATCTATCGGCCCATCTATCTGATGGGGAATTGCATGGTGTGCACCAGGCATACGAGAATGAGTATCTTTCAGGTGGTTGTTCCTTGTCAAGTGATTGATTGTAAGTCTCTCCTTGACAAAAGGACTGGAGTAAAGCCAACGGAAATCTGGGAAAAGCAGATAAGAAAAGTAGTATAGGAAAGATGAGTAAGATTGTAAGAAGGAGTCTTTTTCTCTTTCTTGGGGTGGTGAAGCACTTTTGCTGAAAAGTTGTTAAAAGAGGTTGTGTGAGTAAAAGTGAAGGGGAAAGCTGAGATGACATTTTCGTTTGTTAGCAAAGGGAGTGGGGAGTGGCATGTGAAAGAGGAAGTGATGGCCTGGTGATGGTTTGTAATCGTTTTGGAGGAGCTCTGCCTAGTAGAAAGTAAAAGGAGAAGCTTTGATCGCCCAACATGGGGCTCGAACCCACGACCCTGAGATTAAGAGTCTCATGCTCTACCGACTGAGCTAGCCAGGCTTGCTTGCTTGAGCTGAAATGTCAAAAATTGCAAAATGGCGCCAGCCTCACCTTTGCCATCCGCACAGAAGAAGGCAATCTTGTATGGCCTGATTTGGCTGGCCACGTTTTTCAGCACCGAGCAACAGGGCAAGGCATTGGTGGTTCAGTGGTAGAATTCTCGCCTGCCACGCGGGAGGCCCGGGTTCGATTCCCGGCCAATGCAAATGCTAGGATTTTGGCACACCTCCACACTTTGCACTTCTCAAGCTTAAGACATCTCTGCAGGCCAGAAGCCATTTAAGGACATTTGCAAGAGTCACCGTGGCACTTGGCCACAGTGCTGGCTGACAGTCGAGAAGAGGGACCCTAGTACCCAGCAAACATGACTCTAAGACACACAAGTTAAAGCAGCCTTGGGACACTTGCGTGCCCAAAGGCCTTGCATGTCTTCTAGCAGTGCCAGTGACGTGCAGCATCTCTCCCTCTCCAGTACTCACCTATTAGGCTTCTTTTTAACTGTCTAGAAAAGCCTCGGAAATGCCAAGTCAGCAGCATCTGCTCATCTGGTGTTGTTTTACAACTTTTTGCCTTGTTGTCTTTGCACTCTACTCAGGGCCTTGCTCAAATTTGGAGCGTTCTCTCTAGGCCCTCATTCATTCTACTTTTGTCCTGAGTTTTCTCACAGTAGATGTTGAGATGTTGTGTCAGCTTACCTACAACTTGCTTTCCCAGCACCTAGCAATTAAGAAAACATACTAAAAGTACAGAAAAAAAAGTAGTAACAAACTTAAGTCAAATGAAAGCAACCACTTTTTTTGCTTGCCGGGACTGAAAGGCTTTTTGGTTTGTAACTTTTGTTGGGAAGTACCTCATCTAAAAACAAGTTAAGGGAAAGAGCAACTTCCTTTTTTTCAATCCTCTCAGCTAAATCTCAGGCCGTGTGCAGAGTGCCCTCCTCATACTGCTATGTGAGCACCTTTGGAGTGCAAAGCCTAATACACACCATACCAATGCCTGTCAGATAGATGGGTCGAACAGATGATTTCCGGCAGGTCCGATCTGATTTCCGATCGTTTTTCTGATGGATTTGCATAGTAGTGATCGGAAATCCGAACGGAAATCCGATCGTGTCTGTCGGAAAGGATCTATCGGCCCATCTATCTGATGGGGAATTGCATGGTGTGCACCAGGCATACGAGAATGAGTATCTTTCAGGTGGTTGTTCCTTGTCAAGTGATTGATTGTAAGTCTCTCCTTGACAAAAGGACTGGAGTAAAGCCAACGGAAATCTGGGAAAAGCAGATAAGAAAAGTAGTATAGGAAAGATGAGTAAGATTGTAAGAAGGAGTGTTTTTCTCTTTCTTGGGGTGGTGAAGCACTTTTGCTGAAAAGTTGTTAAAAGAGGTTGTGTGAGTAAAAGTGAAGGGGAAAGCTGAGATGACATTTTCGTTTGTTAGCAAAGGGAGTGGGGAGTGGCATGTGAAAGAGGAAGTGATGGCCTGGTGATGGTTTGTAATCGTTTTGGAGGAGCTCTGCCTAGTAGAAAGTAAAAGGAGAAGCTTTGATCGCCCAACGTGGGGCTCGAACCCACGACCCTGAGATTAAGAGTCTCATGCTCTACCGACTGAGCTAGCCGGGCTTGCTTGCTTGAGCTGAAATGTCAAAAATTGCAAAATGGCGCCAGCCTCACCTTTGCCATCCGCACAGAAGAAGGCAATCTTGTATGGCCTGATTTGGCTGGCCACGTTTTTCAGCACCGAGCAACAGGGCAAGGCATTGGTGGTTCAGTGGTAGAATTCTCGCCTGCCATGCGGGAGGCCCGGGTTCGATTCCCGGCCAATGCAAATGCTAGGATTTTGGCACACCTCCACACTTTGCACTTCTCAAGCTTAAGACATCTCTGCAGGCCAGAAGCCATTTAAGGACATTTGCAAGAGTCACCGTGGCACTTGGCCACAGTGCTGGCTGACAGTCGAGAAGAGGGACCCTAGTACCCAGCAAACATGACTCTAAGACACACAAGTTAAAGCAGCCTTGGGACACTTGCGTGCCCAAAGGCCTTGCATGTCTTCTAGCAGTGCCAGTGACGTGCAGCATCTCTCCCTCTCCAGTACTCACCTATTAGGCTTCTTTTTAACTGTCTAGAAAAGCCTCGGAAATGCCAAGTCAGCAGCATCTGCTCATCCGGTGTTGTTTTACAACTTTTTGCCTTGTTGTCTTTGCACTCTACTCAGGGCCTTGCTCAAATTTGGAGCGTTCTCTCTAGGCCCTCATTCATTCTACTTTTGTCCTGAGTTTTCTCACAGTAGATGTTGAGATGTTGTGTCAGCTTACCTACAACTTGCTTTCCCAGCACCTAGCAATTAAGAAAACATACTAAAAGTACAGAAAAAAAAGTAGTAACAAACTTAAGTCAAATGAAAGCAACCACTTTTTTTGCTTGCCGGGACTGAAAGGCTTTTTGGTTTGTAACTTTTGTTGGGAAGTACCTCATCTAAAAACAAGTTAAGGGAAAGAGCAACTTCCTTTTTTTCAATCCTCTCAGCTAAATCTCAGGCCGTGTGCAGAGTGCCCTCCTCATACTGCTATGTGAGCACCTTTGGAGTGCAAAGCCTAATACACACCATACCAATGCCTGTCAGATAGATGGGTCGAACAGATGATTTCCGGCAGGTCCGATCTGATTTCCGATCGTTTTTCTGATGGATTTGCATAGTAGTGATCGGAAATCCGAACGGAAATCCGATCGTGTCTGTCGGAAAGGATCTATCGGCCCATCTATCTGATGGGGAATTGCATGGTGTGCACCAGGCATACGAGAATGAGTATCTTTCAGGTGGTTGTTCCTTGTCAAGTGATTGATTGTAAGTCTCTCCTTGACAAAAGGACTGGAGTAAAGCCAACGGAAATCTGGGAAAAGCAGATAAGAAAAGTAGTATAGGAAAGATGAGTAAGATTGTAAGAAGGAGTGTTTTTCTCTTTCTTGGGGTGGTGAAGCACTTTTGCTGAAAAGTTGTTAAAAGAGGTTGTGTGAGTAAAAGTGAAGGGGAAAGCTGAGATGACATTTTCGTTTGTTAGCAAAGGGAGTGGGGAGTGGCATGTGAAAGAGGAAGTGATGGCCTGGTGATGGTTTGTAATCGTTTTGGAGGAGCTCTGCCTAGTAGAAAGTAAAAGGAGAAGCTTTGATCGCCCAACGTGGGGCTTGAACCCACGACCCTGAGATTAAGAGTCTCATGCTCTACCGACTGAGCTAGCCGGGCTTGCTTGCTTGAGCTGAAATGTCAAAAATTGCAAAATGGCGCCAGCCTCACCTTTGCCATCCGCACAGAAGAAGGCAATCTTGTATGGCCTGATTTGGCTGGCCACGTTTTTCAGCACCGAGCAACAGGGCAAGGCATTGGTGGTTCAGTGGTAGAATTCTCGCCTGCCACGCGGGAGGCCCGGGTTCGATTCCCGGCCAATGCAAATGCTAGGATTTTGGCACACCTCCACACTTTGCACTTCTCAAGCTTAAGACATCTCTGCAGGCCAGAAGCCATTTAAGGACATTTGCAAGAGTCACCGTGGCACTTGGCCACAGTGCTGGCTGACAGTCGAGAAGAGGGACCCTAGTACCCAGCAAACATGACTCTAAGACACACAAGTTAAAGCAGCCTTGGGACACTTGCGTGCCCAAAGGCCTTGCATGTCTTCTAGCAGTGCCAGTGATGTGCAGCATCTCTCCCTCTCCAGTACTCACCTATTAGGCTTCTTTTTAACTGTCTAGAAAAGCCTCGGAAATGCCAAGTCAGCAGCATCTGCTCATCTGGTGTTGTTTTACAACTTTTTGCCTTGTTGTCTTTGCACTCTACTCAGGGCCTTGCTCAAATTTGGAGCGTTCTCTCTAGGCCCTCATTCATTCTACTTTTGTCCTGAGTTTTCTCACAGTAGATGTTGAGATGTTGTGTCAGCTTACCTACAACTTGCTTTCCCAGCACCTAGCCATTAAGAAAACATACTAAAAGTACAGAAAAAAAAGTAGTAACAAACTTAAGTCAAATGAAAGCAACCACTTTTTTTGCTTGCCGGGACTGAAAGGCTTTTTGGTTTGTAACTTTTGTTGGGAAGTACCTCATCTAAAAACAAGTTAAGGGAAAGAGCAACTTCCTTTTTTTCAATCCTCTCAGCTAAATCTCAGGCCGTGTGCAGAGTGCCCTCCTCATACTGCTATGTGAGCACCTTTGGAGTGCAAAGCCTAATACACACCATACCAATGCTTGTCAGATAGATGGGTCGAACAGATGATTTCCGGCAGGTCCGATCTGATTTCCGATCGTTTTTCTGATGGATTTGCATAGTAGTGATCGGAAATCCGAACGGAAATCCGATCGTGTCTGTCGGAAAGGATCTATCGGCCCATCTATCTGATGGGGAATTGCATGGTGTGCACCAGGCATACGAGAATGAGTATCTTTCAGGTGGTTGTTCCTTGTCAAGTGATTGATTGTAAGTCTCTCCTTGACAAAAGGACTGGAGTAAAGCCAACGGAAATCTGGGAAAAGCAGATAAGAAAAGTAGTATAGGAAAGATGAGTAAGATTGTAAGAAGGAGTGTTTTTCTCTTTCTTGGGGTGGTGAAGCACTTTTGCTGAAAAGTTGTTAAAAGAGGTTGTGTGAGTAAAAGTGAAGGGGAAAGCTGAGATGACATTTTCGTTTGTTAGCAAAGGGAGTGGGGAGTGGCATGTGAAAGAGGAAGTGATGGCCTGGTGATGGTTTGTAATCGTTTTGGAGGAGCTCTGCCTAGTAGAAAGTAAAAGGAGAAGCTTTGATCGCCCAACGTGGGGCTCGAACCCACGACCCTGAGATTAAGAGTCTCATGCTCTACCGACTGAGCTAGCCGGGCTTGCTTGCTTGAGCTGAAATGTCAAAAATTGCAAAATGGCGCCAGCCTCACCTTTGCCATCCGCACAGAAGAAGGCAATCTTGTATGGCCTGATTTGGCTGGCCACGTTTTTCAGCACCGAGCAACAGGGCAAGGCATTGGTGGTTCAGTGGTAGAATTCTCGCCTGCCATGCGGGAGGCCTGGGTTCGATTCCCGGCCAATGCAAATGCTAGGATTTTGGCACACCTCCACACTTTGCACTTCTCAAGCTTAAGACATCTCTGCAGGCCAGAAGCCATTTAAGGACATTTGCAAGAGTCACCGTGGCACTTGGCCACAGTGCTGGCTGACAGTCGAGAAGAGGGACCCTAGTACCCAGCAAACATGACTCTAAGACACACAAGTTAAAGCAGCCTTGGGACACTTGCGTGCCCAAAGGCCTTGCATGTCTTCTAGCAGTGCCAGTGACGTGCAGAATCTCTCCCTCTCCAGTACTCACCTATTAGGCTTCTTTTTAACTGTCTAGAAAAGCCTCGGAAATGCCAAGTCAGCAGCATCTGCTCATCTGGTGTTGTTTTATAACTTTTTGCCTTGTTGTCTTTGCACTCTACTCAGGGCCTTGCTCAAATTTGGAGCGTTCTCTCTAGGCCCTCATTCATTCTACTTTTGTCCTGAGTTTTCTCACAGTAGATGTTGAGATGTTGTGTCAGCTTACCTACAACTTGCTTTCCCAGCACCTAGCAATTAAGAAAACATACTAAAAGTACAGAAAAAAAAGTAGTAACAAACTTAAGTCAAATGAAAGCAACCACTTTTTTTGCTTGCCGGGACTGAAAGGCTTTTTGGTTTGTAACTTTTGTTGGGAAGTACCTCATCTAAAAACAAGTTAAGGGAAAGAGCAACTTCCTTTTTTTCAATCCTCTCAGCTAAATCTCAGGCCGTGTGCAGAGTGCCCTCCTCATACTGCTATGTGAGCACCTTTGGAGTGCAAAGCCTAATACACACCATACCAATGCCTGTCAGATAGATGGGTCGAACAGATGATTTCCGGCAGGTCCGATCTGATTTCCGATCGTTTTTCTGATGGATTTGCATAGTAGTGATCGGAAATCCGAACGGAAATCCGATCGTGTCTGTCGGAAAGGATCTATCGGCCCATCTATCTGATGGGGAATTGCATGGTGTGCACCAGGCATACGAGAATGAGTATCTTTCAGGTGGTTGTTCCTTGTCAAGTGATTGATTGTAAGTCTCTCCTTGACAAAAGGACTGGAGTAAAGCCAACGGAAATCTGGGAAAAGCAGATAAGAAAAGTAGTATAGGAAAGATGAGTAAGATTGTAAGAAGGAGTGTTTTTCTCTTTCTTGGGGTGGTGAAGCACTTTTGCTGAAAAGTTGTTAAAAGAGGTTGTGTGAGTAAAAGTGAAGGGGAAAGCTGAGATGACATTTTCGTTTGTTAGCAAAGGGAGTGGGGAGTGGCATGTGAAAGAGGAAGTGATGGCCTGGTGATGGTTTGTAATCGTTTTGGAGGAGCTCTGCCTAGTAGAAAGTAAAAGGAGAAGCTTTGATCGCCCAACGTGGGGCTCGAACCCACGACCCTGAGATTAAGAGTCTCATGCTCTACCGACTGAGCTAGCCGGGCTTGCTTGCTTGAGCTGAAATGTCAAAAATTGCAAAATGGCGCCAGCCTCACCTTTGCCATCCGCACAGAAGAAGGCAATCTTGTATGGCCTGATTTGGCTGGCCACGTTTTTCAGCACCGAGCAACAGGGCAAGGCATTGGTGGTTCAGTGGTAGAATTCTCGCCTGCCACGCGGGAGGCCCGGGTTCGATTCCCGGCCAATGCAAATGCTAGGATTTTGGCACACCTCCACACTTTGCACTTCTCAAGCTTAAGACATCTCTGCAGGCCAGAAGCCATTTAAGGACATTTGCAAGAGTCACCGTGGCACTTGGCCACAGTGCTGGCTGACAGTCGAGAAGAGGGACCCTAGTACCCAGCAAACATGACTCTAAGACACACAAGTTAAAGCAGCCTTGGGACACTTGCGTGCCCAAAGGCCTTGCATGTCTTCTAGCAGTGCCAGTGACGTGCAGCATCTCTCCCTCTCCAGTACTCACCTATTAGGCTTCTTTTTAACTGTCTAGAAAAGCCTCGGAAATGCCAAGTCAGCAGCATCTGCTCATCTGGTGTTGTTTTACAACTTTTTGCCTTGTTGTCTTTGCACTCTACTCAGGGCCTTGCTCAAATTTGGAGCGTTCTCTCTAGGCCCTCATTCATTCTACTTTTGTCCTGAGTTTTCTCACAGTAGATGTTGAGATGTTGTGTCAGCTTACCTACAACTTGCTTTCCCAGCACCTAGCAATTAAGAAAACATACTAAAAGTACAGAAAAAAAAAGTAGTAACAAACTTAAGTCAAATGAAAGCAACCACTTTTTTTGCTTGCCGGGACTGAAAGGCTTTTTGGTTTGTAACTTTTGTTGGGAAGTACCTCATCTAAAAACAAGTTAAGGGAAAGAGCAACTTCCTTTTTTTCAATCCTCTCAGCTAAATCTCAGGCCGTGTGCAGAGTGCCCTCCTCATACTGCTATGTGAGCACCTTTGGAGTGCAAAGCCTAATACACACCATACCAATGCCTGTCAGATAGATGGGTCGAACAGATGATTTCCGGCAGGTCCGATCTGATTTCCGATCGTTTTTCTGATGGATTTGCATAGTAGTGATCGGAAATCCGAACGGAAATCCGATCGTGTCTGTCGGAAAGGATCTATCGGCCCATCTATCTGATGGGGAATTGCATGGTGTGCACCAGGCATACGAGAATGAGTATCTTTCAGGTGGTTGTTCCTTGTCAAGTGATTGATTGTAAGTCTCTCCTTGACAAAAGGACTGGAGTAAAGCCAACGGAAATCTGGGAAAAGCAGATAAGAAAAGTAGTATAGGAAAGATGAGTAAGATTGTAAGAAGGAGTGTTTTTCTCTTTCTTGGGGTGGTGAAGCACTTTTGCTGAAAAGTTGTTAAAAGAGGTTGTGTGAGTAAAAGTGAAGGGGAAAGCTGAGATGACATTTTCGTTTGTTAGCAAAGGGAGTGGGGAGTGGCATGTGAAAGAGGAAGTGATGGCCTGGTGATGGTTTGTAATCGTTTTGGAGGAGCTCTGCTTAGTAGAAAGTAAAAGGAGAAGCTTTGATCGCCCAACGTGGGGCTCGAACCCACGACCCTGAGATTAAGAGTCTCATGCTCTACCGACTGAGCTAGCCGGGCTTGCTTGCTTGAGCTGAAATGTCAAAAATTGCAAAATGGCGCCAGCCTCACCTTTGCCATCCGCACAGAAGAAGGCAATCTTGTATGGCCTGATTTGGCTGGCCACGTTTTTCAGCACCGAGCAACAGGGCAAGGCATTGGTGGTTCAGTGGTAGAATTCTCGCCTGCCACGCAGGAGGCCTGGGTTCGATTCCCGGCCAATGCAAATGCTAGGATTTTGGCACACCTCCACACTTTGCACTTCTCAAGCTTAAGACATCTCTGCAGGCCAGAAGCCATTTAAGGACATTTGCAAGAGTCACCGTGGCACTTGGCCACAGTGCTGGCTGACAGTCGAGAAGAGGGACCCTAGTACCCAGCAAACATGACTCTAAGACACACAAGTTAAAGCAGCCTTGGGACACTTGCGTGCCCAAAGGCCTTGCATGTCTTCTAGCAGTGCCAGTGACGTGCAGCATCTCTCCCTCTCCAGTACTCACCTATTAGGCTTCTTTTTAACTGTCTAGAAAAGCCTCGGAAATGCCAAGTCAGCAGCATCTGCTCATCTGGTGTTGTTTTACAACTTTTTGCCTTGTTGTCTTTGCACTCTACTCAGGGCCTTGCTCAAATTTGGAGCGTTCTCTCTAGGCCCTCATTCATTCTACTTTTGTCCTGAGTTTTCTCACAGTAGATGTTGAGATGTTGTGTCAGCTTACCTACAACTTGCTTTCCCAGCACCTAGCAATTAAGAAAACATACTAAAAGTACAGAAAAAAAAGTAGTAACAAACTTAAGTCAAATGAAAGCAACCACTTTTTTTGCTTGCCGGGACTGAAAGGCTTTTTGGTTTGTAACTTTTGTTGGGAAGTACCTCATCTAAAAACAAGTTAAGGGAAAGAGCAACTTCCTTTTTTTCAATCCTCTCAGCTAAATCTCAGGCCGTGTGCAGAGTGCCCTCCTCATACTGCTATGTGAGCACCTTTGGAGTGCAAAGCCTAATACACACCATACCAATGCCTGTCAGATAGATGGGTCGAACAGATGATTTCCGGCAGGTCCGATCTGATTTCCGATCGTTTTTCTGATGGATTTGCATAGTAGTGATCGGAAATCCGAACGGAAATCCGATCGTGTCTGTCGGAAAGGATCTATCGGCCCATCTATCTGATGGGGAATTGCATGGTGTGCACCAGGCATACGAGAATGAGTATCTTTCAGGTGGTTGTTCCTTGTCAAGTGATTGATTGTAAGTCTCTCCTTGACAAAAGGACTGGAGTAAAGCCAACGGAAATCTGGGAAAAGCAGATAAGAAAAGTAGTATAGGAAAGATGAGTAAGATTGTAAGAAGGAGTGTTTTTCTCTTTCTTGGGGTGGTGAAGCACTTTTGCTGAAAAGTTGTTAAAAGAGGTTGTGTGAGTAAAAGTGAAGGGGAAAGCTGAGATGACATTTTCGTTTGTTAGCAAAGGGAGTGGGGAGTGGCATGTGAAAGAGGAAGTGATGGCCTGGTGATGGTTTGTAATCGTTTTGGAGGAGCTCTGCCTAGTAGAAAGTAAAAGGAGAAGCTTTGATCGCCCAACATGGGGCTCGAACCCACGACCCTGAGATTAAGAGTCTCATGCTCTACCGACTGAGCTAGCCGGGCTTGCTTGCTTGAGCTGAAATGTCAAAAATTGCAAAATGGCGTCAGCCTCACCTTTGCCATCCGCACAGAAGAAGGCAATCTTGTATGGCCTGATTTGGCTGGCCACGTTTTTCAGCACCGATCAACAGGGCAAGGCATTGGTGGTTCAGTGGTAGAATTCTCGCCTGCCACGCGGGAGACCCGGGTTCGATTCCCGGCCAATGCAAATGCTAGGATTTTGGCACACCTCCACACTTTGCACTTCTCAAGCTTAAGACATCTCTGCAGGCCAGAAGCCATTTAAGGACATTTGCAAGAGTCACCGTGGCACTTGGCCACAGTGCTGGCTGACAGTCGAGAAGAGGGACCCTAGTACCCAGCAAACATGACTCTAAGACACACAAGTTAAAGCAGCCTTGGGACACTTGCGTGCCCAAAGGCCTTGCATGTCTTCTAGCAGTGCCAGTGACGTGCAGCATCTCTCCCTCTCCAGTACTCACCTATTAGGCTTCTTTTTAACTGTCTAGAAAAGCCTCGGAAATGCCAAGTCAGCAGCATCTGCTCATCTGGTGTTGTTTTACAACTTTTTGCCTTGTTGTCTTTGCACTCTACTCAGGGCCTTGCTCAAATTTGGAGCGTTCTCTCTAGGCCCTCATTCATTCTACTTTTGTCCTGAGTTTTCTCACAGTAGATGTTGAGATGTTGTGTCAGCTTACCTACAACTTGCTTTCCCAGCACCTAGCAATTAAGAAAACATACTAAAAGTACAGAAAAAAAAGTAGTAACAAACTTAAGTCAAATGAAAGCAACCACTTTTTTTGCTTGCCGGGACTGAAAGGCTTTTTGGTTTGTAACTTTTGTTGGGAAGTACCTCATCTAAAAACAAGTTAAGGGAAAGAGCAACTTCCTTTTTTTCAATCCTCTCAGCTAAATCTCAGGCCGTGTGCAGAGTGCCCTCCTCATACTGCTATGTGAGCACCTTTGGAGTGCAAAGCCTAATACACACCATACCAATGCCTGTCAGATAGATGGGTCGAACAGATGATTTCCGGCAGGTCCGATCTGATTTCCGATCGTTTTTCTGATGGATTTGCATAGTAGTGATCGGAAATCCGAACGGAAATCCGATCGTGTCTGTCGGAAAGGATCTATCGGCCCATCTATCTGATGGGGAATTGCATGGTGTGCACCAGGCATACGAGAATGAGTATCTTTCAGGTGGTTGTTCCTTGTCAAGTGATTGATTGTAAGTCTCTCCTTGACAAAAGGACTGGAGTAAAGCCAACGGAAATCTGGGAAAAGCAGATAAGAAAAGTAGTATAGGAAAGATGAGTAAGATTGTAAGAAGGAGTGTTTTTCTCTTTCTTGGGGTGGTGAAGCACTTTTGCTGAAAAGTTGTTAAAAGAGGTTGTGTGAGTAAAAGTGAAGGGGAAAGCTGAGATGACATTTTCGTTTGTTAGCAAAGGGAGTGGGGAGTGGCATGTGAAAGAGGAAGTGATGGCCTGGTGATGGTTTGTAATCGTTTTGGAGGAGCTCTGCCTAGTAGAAAGTAAAAGGAGAAGCTTTGATCGCCCAACGTGGGGCTCGAACCCACGACCCTGAGATTAAGAGTCTCATGCTCTACCGACTGAGCTAGCCGGGCTTGCTTGCTTGAGCTGAAATGTCAAAAATTGCAAAATGGCGCCAGCCTCACCTTTGCCATCCGCACAGAAGAAGGCAATCTTGTATGGCCTGATTTGGCTGGCCACGTTTTTCAGCACCGAGCAACAGGGCAAGGCATTGGTGGTTCAGTGGTAGAATTCTCGCCTGCCACGCGGGAGGCCCGGGTTCGATTCCCGGCCAATGCAAATGCTAGGATTTTGGCACACCTCCACACTTTGCACTTCTCAAGCTTAAGACATCTCTGCAGGCCAGAAGCCATTTAAGGACATTTGCAAGAGTCACCGTGGCACTTGGCCACAGTGCTGGCTGACAGTCGAGAAGAGGGACCCTAGTACCCAGCAAACATGACTCTAAGACACACAAGTTAAAGCAGCCTTGGGACACTTGCGTGCCCAAAGGCCTTGCATGTCTTCTAGCAGTGCCAGTGACGTGCAGCATCTCTCCCTCTCCAGTACTCACCTATTAGGCTTCTTTTTAACTGTCTAGAAAAGCCTCGGAAATGCCAAGTCAGCAGCATCTGCTCATCTGGTGTTGTTTTACAACTTTTTGCCTTGTTGTCTTTGCACTCTACTCAGGGCCTTGCTCAAATTTGGAGCGTTCTCTCTAGGCCCTCATTCATTCTACTTTTGTCCTGAGTTTTCTCACAGTAGATGTTGAGATGTTGTGTCAGCTTACCTACAACTTGCTTTCCCAGCACCTAGCAATTAAGAAAACATACTAAAAGTACAGAAAAAAAAGTAGTAACAAACTTAAGTCAAATGAAAGCAACCACTTTTTTTGCTTGCCGGGACTGAAAGGCTTTTTGGTTTGTAACTTTTGTTGGGAAGTACCTCATCTAAAAACAAGTTAAGGGAAAGAGCAACTTCCTTTTTTTCAATCCTCTCAGCTAAATCTCAGGCCGTGTGCAGAGTGCCCTCCTCATACTGCTATGTGAGCACCTTTGGAGTGCAAAGCCTAATACACACCATACCAATGCCTGTCAGATAGATGGGTCGAACAGATGATTTCCGGCAGGTCCGATCTGATTTCCGATCGTTTTTCTGATGGATTTGCATAGTAGTGATCGGAAATCCGAACGGAAATCCGATCGTGTCTGTCGGAAAAGATCTATCGGCCCATCTATCTGATGGGGAATTGCATGGTGTGCACCAGGCATACGAGAATGAGTATCTTTCAGGTGGTTGTTCCTTGTCAAGTGATTGATTGTAAGTCTCTCCTTGACAAAAGGACTGGAGTAAAGCCAACGGAAATCTGGGAAAAGCAGATAAGAAAAGTAGTATAGGAAAGATGAGTAAGATTGTAAGAAGGAGTCTTTTTCTCTTTCTTGGGGTGGTGAAGCACTTTTGCTGAAAAGTTGTTAAAAGAGGTTGTGTGAGTAAAAGTGAAGGGGAAAGCTGAGATGACATTTTCGTTTGTTAGCAAAGGGAGTGGGGAGTGGCATGTGAAAGAGGAAGTGATGGCCTGGTGATGGTTTGTAATCGTTTTGGAGGAGCTCTGCCTAGTAGAAAGTAAAAGGAGAAGCTTTGATCGCCCAACATGGGGCTCGAACCCACGACCCTGAGATTAAGAGTCTCATGCTCTACCGACTGAGCTAGCCAGGCTTGCTTGCTTGAGCTGAAATGTCAAAAATTGCAAAATGGCGCCAGCCTCACCTTTGCCATCCGCACAGAAGAAGGCAATCTTGTATGGCCTGATTTGGCTGGCCACGTTTTTCAGCACCGAGCAACAGGGCAAGGCATTGGTGGTTCAGTGGTAGAATTCTCGCCTGCCACGCGGGCGGCCCGGGTTCGATTCCCGGCCAATGCAAATGCTAGGATTTTGGCACACCTCCACACTTTGCACTTCTCAAGCTTAAGACATCTCTGCAGGCCAGAAGCCATTTAAGGACATTTGCAAGAGTCACCGTGGCACTTGGCCACAGTGCTGGCTGACAGTCGAGAAGAGGGACCCTAGTACCCAGCAAACATGACTCTAAGACACACAAGTTAAAGCAGCCTTGGGACACTTGCGTGCCCAAAGGCCTTGCATGTCTTCTAGCAGTGCCAGTGACGTGCAGCATCTCTCCCTCTCCAGTACTCACCTATTAGGCTTCTTTTTAACTGTCTAGAAAAGCCTCGGAAATGCCAAGTCAGCAGCATCTGCTCATCTGGTGTTGTTTTACAACTTTTTGCCTTGTTGTCTTTGCACTCTACTCAGGGCCTTGCTCAAATTTGGAGCGTTCTCTCTAGGCCCTCATTCATTCTACTTTTGTCCTGAGTTTTCTCACAGTAGATGTTGAGATGTTGTGTCAGCTTACCTACAACTTGCTTTCCCAGCACCTAGCAATTAAGAAAACATACTAAAAGTACAGAAAAAAAAGTAGTAACAAACTTAAGTCAAATGAAAGCAACCACTTTTTTTGCTTGCCGGGACTGAAAGGCTTTTTGGTTTGTAACTTTTGTTGGGAAGTACCTCATCTAAAAACAAGTTAAGGGAAAGAGCAACTTCCTTTTTTTCAATCCTCTCAGCTAAATCTCAGGCCGTGTGCAGAGTGCCCTCCTCATACTGCTATGTGAGCACCTTTGGAGTGCAAAGCCTAATACACACCATACCAATGCCTGTCAGATAGATGGGTCGAACAGATGATTTCCGGCAGGTCCGATCTGATTTCCGATCGTTTTTCTGATGGATTTGCATAGTAGTGATCGGAAATCCGAACGGAAATCCGATCGTGTCTGTCGGAAAGGATCTATCGGCCCATCTATCTGATGGGGAATTGCATGGTGTGCACCAGGCATACGAGAATGAGTATCTTTCAGGTGGTTGTTCCTTGTCAAGTGATTGATTGTAAGTCTCTCCTTGACAAAAGGACTGGAGTAAAGCCAACGGAAATCTGGGAAAAGCAGATAAGAAAAGTAGTATAGGAAAGATGAGTAAGATTGTAAGAAGGAGTGTTTTTCTCTTTCTTGGGGTGGTGAAGCACTTTTGCTGAAAAGTTGTTAAAAGAGGTTGTGTGAGTAAAAGTGAAGGGGAAAGCTGAGATGACATTTTCGTTTGTTAGCAAAGGGAGTGGGGAGTGGCATGTGAAAGAGGAAGTGATGGCCTGGTGATGGTTTGTAATCGTTTTGGAGGAGCTCTGCCTAGTAGAAAGTAAAAGGAGAAGCTTTGATCGCCCAACGTGGGGCTCGAACCCACGACCCTGAGATTAAGAGTCTCATGCTCTACCGACTGAGCTAGCCGGGCTTGCTTGCTTGAGCTGAAATGTCAAAAATTGCAAAATGGCGCCAGCCTCACCTTTGCCATCCGCACAGAAGAAGGCAATCTTGTATGGCCTGATTTGGCTGGCCACGTTTTTCAGCACCGAGCAACAGGGCAAGGCATTGGTGGTTCAGTGGTAGAATTCTCGCCTGCCACGTGGGAGGCCCGGGTTCGATTCCCGGCCAATGCAAATGCTAGGATTTTGGCACACCTCCACACTTTGCACTTCTCAAGCTTAAGACATCTCTGCAGGCCAGAAGCCATTTAAGGACATTTGCAAGAGTCACCGCGGCACTTGGCCACAGTGCTGGCTGACAGTCGAGAAGAGGGACCCTAGTACCCAGCAAACATGACTCTAAGACACACAAGTTAAAGCAGCCTTGGGACACTTGCGTGCCCAAAGGCCTTGCATGTCTTCTAGCAGTGCCAGTGACGTGCAGCATCTCTCCCTCTCCAGTACTCACCTATTAGGCTTCTTTTTAACTGTCTAGAAAAGCCTCGGAAATGCCAAGTCAGCAGCATCTGCTCATCTGGTGTTGTTTTACAACTTTTTGCCTTGTTGTCTTTGCACTCTACTTAGGGCCTTGCTCAAATTTGGAGCGTTCTCTCTAGGCCCTCATTCATTCTACTTTTGTCCTGAGTTTTCTCACAGTAGATGTTGAGATGTTGTGTCAGCTTACCTACAACTTGCTTTCCCAGCACCTAGCAATTAAGAAAACATACTAAAAGTACAGAAAAAAAGTAGTAACAAACTTAAGTCAAATGAAAGCAACCACTTTTTTTGCTTGCCGGGACTGAAAGGCTTTTTGGTTTGTAACTTTTGTTGGGAAGTACCTCATCTAAAAACAAGTTAAGGGAAAGAGCAACTTCCTTTTTTTCAATCCTCTCAGCTAAATCTCTGGCCGTGTGCAGAGTGCCCTCCTCATACTGCTATGTGAGCACCTTTGGAGTGCAAAGCCTAATACACACCATACCAATGCCTGTCAGATAGATGGGTCGAACAGATGATTTCCGGCAGGTCCGATCTGATTTCCGATCGTTTTTCTGATGGATTTGCATAGTAGTGATCGGAAATCCGAACGGAAATCCGATCGTGTCTGTCGGAAAGGATCTATCGGCCCATCTATCTGATGGGGAATTGCATGGTGTGCACCAGGCATACGAGAATGAGTATCTTTCAGGTGGTTGTTCCTTGTCAAGTGATTGATTGTAAGTCTCTCCTTGACAAAAGGACTGGAGTAAAGCCAACGGAAATCTGGGAAAAGCAGATAAGAAAAGTAGTATAGGAAAGATGAGTAAGATTGTAAGAAGGAGTGTTTTTCTCTTTCTTGGGGTGGTGAAGCACTTTTGCTGAAAAGTTGTTAAAAGAGGTTGTGTGAGTAAAAGTGAAGGGGAAAGCTGAGATGACATTTTCGTTTGTTAGCAAAGGGAGTGGGGAGTGGCATGTGAAAGAGGAAGTGATGGCCTGGTGATGGTTTGTAATCGTTTTGGAGGAGCTCTGCCTAGTAGAAAGTAAAAGGAGAAGCTTTGATCGCCCAACGTGGGGCTCGAACCCACGACCCTGAGATTAAGAGTCTCATGCTCTACCGACTGAGCTAGCCGGGCTTGCTTGCTTGAGCTGAAATGTCAAAAATTGCAAAATGGCGCCAGCCTCACCTTTGCCATCCGCACAGAAGAAGGCAATCTTGTATGGCCTGATTTGGCTGGCCACGTTTTTCAGCACCGAGCAACAGGGCAAGGCATTGGTGGTTCAGTGGTAGAATTCTCGCCTGCCACGCGGGAGGCCCGGGTTCGATTCCCGGCCAATGCAAATGCTAGGATTTTGGCACACCTCCACACTTTGCACTTCTCAAGCTTAAGACATCTCTGCAGGCCAGAAGCCATTTAAGGACATTTGCAAGAGTCACCGTGGCACTTGGCCACAGTGCTGGCTGACAGTCGAGAAGAGGGACCCTAGTACCCAGCAAACATGACTCTAAGACACACAAGTTAAAGCAGCCTTGGGACACTTGCGTGCCCAAAGGCCTTGCATGTCTTCTAGCAGTGCCAGTGACGTGCAGCATCTCTCCCTCTCCAGTACTCACCTATTAGGCTTCTTTTTAACTGTCTAGAAAAGCCTCGGAAATGCCAAGTCAGCAGCATCTGCTCATCTGGTGTTGTTTTACAACTTTTTGCCTTGTTGTCTTTGCACTCTACTCAGGGCCTTGCTCAAATTTGGAGCGTTCTCTCTAGGCCCTCATTCATTCTACTTTTGTCCTGAGTTTTCTCACAGTAGATGTTGAGATGTTGTGTCAGCTTACCTACAACTTGCTTTCCCAGCACCTAGCAATTAAGAAAACATACTAAAAGTACAGAAAAAAAAGTAGTAACAAACTTAAGTCAAATGAAAGCAACCCCTTTTTTTGCTTGCCGGGACTGAAAGGCTTTTTGGTTTGTAACTTTTGTTGGGAAGTACCTCATCTAAAAACAAGTTAAGGGAAAGAGCAACTTCCTTTTTTTCAATCCTCTCAGCTAAATCTCAGGCCGTGTGCAGAGTGCCCTCCTCATACTGCTATGTGAGCACCTTTGGAGTGCAAAGCCTAATACACACCATACCAATGCCTGTCAGATAGATGGGTCGAACAGATGATTTCCGGCAGGTCCGATCTGATTTCCGATCGTTTTTCTGATGGATTTGCATAGTAGTGATCGGAAATCCGAACGGAAATCCGATCGTGTCTGTCGGAAAGGATCTATCGGCCCATCTATCTGATGGGGAATTGCATGGTGTGCACCAGGCATACGAGAATGAGTATCTTTCAGGTGGTTGTTCCTTGTCAAGTGATTGATTGTAAGTCTCTCCTTGACAAAAGGACTGGAGTAAAGCCAACGGAAATCTGGGAAAAGCAGATAAGAAAAGTAGTATAGGAAAGATGAGTAAGATTGTAAGAAGGAGTGTTTTTCTCTTTCTTGGGGTGGTGAAGCACTTTTGCTGAAAAGTTGTTAAAAGAGGTTGTGTGAGTAAAAGTGAAGGGGAAAGCTGAGATGACATTTTCGTTTGTTAGCAAAGGGAGTGGGGAGTGGCATGTGAAAGAGGAAGTGATGGCCTGGTGATGGTTTGTAATCGTTTTGGAGGAGCTCTGCCTAGTAGAAAGTAAAAGGAGAAGCTTTGATTGCCCAACGTGGGGCTCGAACCCACGACCCTGAGATTAAGAGTCTCATGCTCTACCGACTGAGCTAGCCGGGCTTGCTTGCTTGAGCTGAAATGTCAAAAATTGCAAAATGGCGCCAGCCTCACCTTTGCCATCCGCACAGAAGAAGGCAATCTTGTATGGCCTGATTTGGCTGGCCACGTTTTTCAGCACCGAGCAACAGGGCAAGGCATTGGTGGTTCAGTGGTAGAATTCTCGCCTGCCACGCGGGAGGCCCGGGTTCGATTCCCGGCCAATGCAAATGCTAGGATTTTGGCACACCTCCACACTTTGCACTTCTCAAGCTTAAGACATCTCTGCAGGCCAGAAGCCATTTAAGGACATTTGCAAGAGTCACCGTGGCACTTGGCCACAGTGCTGGCTGACAGTCGAGAAGAGGGACCCTAGTACCCAGCAAACATGACTCTAAGACACACAAGTTAAAGCAGCCTTGGGACACTTGCGTGCCCAAAGGCCTTGCATGTCTTCTAGCAGTGCCAGTGACGTGCAGCATCTCTCCCTCTCCAGTACTCACCTATTAGGCTTCTTTTTAACTGTCTAGAAAAGCCTCGGAAATGCCAAGTCAGCAGCATCTGCTCATCTGGTGTTGTTTTACAACTTTTTGCCTTGTTGTCTTTGCACTCTACTCAGGGCCTTGCTCAAATTTGGAGCGTTCTCTCTAGGCCCTCATTCATTCTACTTTTGTCCTGAGTTTTCTCACAGTAGATGTTGAGATGTTGTGTCAGCTTACCTACAACTTGCTTTCCCAGCACCTAGCAATTAAGAAAACATACTAAAAGTACAGAAAAAAAAGTAGTAACAAACTTAAGTCAAATGAAAGCAACCACTTTTTTTGCTTGCCGGGACTGAAAGGCTTTTTGGTTTGTAACTTTTGTTGGGAAGTACCTCATCTAAAAACAAGTTAAGGGAAAGAGCAACTTCCTTTTTTTCAATCCTCTCAGCTAAATCTCAGGCCGTGTGCAGAGTGCCCTCCTCATACTGCTATGTGAGCACCTTTGGAGTGCAAAGCCTAATACACACCATACCAATGCCTGTCAGATAGATGGGTCGAACAGATGATTTCCGGCAGGTCCGATCTGATTTCCGATCGTTTTTCTGATGGATTTGCATAGTAGTGATCGGAAATCCGAACGGAAATCCGATCGTGTCTGTCGGAAAGGATCTATCGTCCCATCTATCTGATGGGGAATTGCATGGTGTGCACCAGGCATACGAGAATGAGTATCTTTCAGGTGGTTGTTCCTTGTCAAGTGATTGATTGTAAGTCTCTCCTTGACAAAAGGACTGGAGTAAAGCCAACGGAAATCTGGGAAAAGCAGATAAGAAAAGTAGTATAGGAAAGATGAGTAAGATTGTAAGAAGGAGTGTTTTTCTCTTTCTTGGGGTGGTGAAGCACTTTTGCTGAAAAGTTGTTAAAAGAGGTTGTGTGAGTAAAAGTGAAGGGGAAAGCTGAGATGACATTTTCGTTTGTTAGCAAAGGGAGTGGGGAGTGGCATGTGAAAGAGGAAGTGATGGCCTGGTGATGGTTTGTAATCGTTTTGGAGGAGCTCTGCCTAGTAGAAAGTAAAAGGAGAAGCTTTGATCGCCCAACGTGGGGCTCGAACCCACGACCCTGAGATTAAGAGTCTCATGCTCTACCGACTGAGCTAGCCGGGCTTGCTTGCTTGAGCTGAAATGTCAAAAATTGCAAAATGGCGCCAGCCTCACCTTTGCCATCCGCACAGAAGAAGGCAATCTTGTATGGCCTGATTTGGCTGGCCACGTTTTTCAGCACCGAGCAACAGGGCAAGGCATTGGTGGTTCAGTGGTAGAATTCTCGCCTGCCACGCGGGAGGCCTGGGTTCGATTCCCGGCCAATGCAAATGCTAGGATTTTGGCACACCTCCACACTTTGCACTTCTCAAGCTTAAGACATCTCTGCAGGCCAGAAGCCATTTAAGGACATTTGCAAGAGTCACCGTGGCACTTGGCCACAGTGCTGGCTGACAGTCGAGAAGAGGGACCCTAGTACCCAGCAAACATGACTCTAAGACACACAAGTTAAAGCAGCCTTGGGACACTTGCGTGCCCAAAGGCCTTGCATGTCTTCTAGCAGTGCCAGTGACGTGCAGAATCTCTCCCTCTCCAGTACTCACCTATTAGGCTTCTTTTTAACTGTCTAGAAAAGCCTCGGAAATGCCAAGTCAGCAGCATCTGCTCACCTGGTGTTGTTTTACAACTTTTTGCCTTGTTGTCTTTGCACTCTACTCAGGGCCTTGCTCAAATTTGGAGCGTTCTCTCTAGGCCCTCATTCATTCTACTTTTGTCCTGAGTTTTCTCACAGTAGATGTTGAGATGTTGTGTCAGCTTACCTACAACTTGCTTTCCCAGCACCTAGCAATTAAGAAAACATACTAAAAGTACAGAAAAAAAAGTAGTAACAAACTTAAGTCAAATGAAAGCAACCACTTTTTTTGCTTGCCGGGACTGAAAGGCTTTTTGGTTTGTAACTTTTGTTGGGAAGTACCTCATCTAAAAACAAGTTAAGGGAAAGAGCAACTTCCTTTTTTTCAATCCTCTCAGCTAAATCTCAGGCCGTGTGCAGAGTGCCCTCCTCATACTGCTATGTGAGCACCTTTGGAGTGCAAAGCCTAATACACACCATACCAATGCCTGTCAGATAGATGGGTCGAACAGATGATTTCCGGCAGGTCCGATCTGATTTCCGATCGTTTTTCTGATGGATTTGCATAGTAGTGATCGGAAATCCGAACGGAAATCCGATCGTGTCTGTCGGAAAGGATCTATCGGCCCATCTATCTGATGGGGAATTGCATGGTGTGCACCAGGCATACGAGAATGAGTATCTTTCAGGTGGTTGTTCCTTGTCAAGTGATTGATTGTAAGTCTCTCCTTGACAAAAGGACTGGAGTAAAGCCAACGGAAATCTGGGAAAAGCAGATAAGAAAAGTAGTATAGGAAAGATGAGTAAGATTGTAAGAAGGAGTGTTTTTCTCTTTCTTGGGGTGGTGAAGCACTTTTGCTGAAAAGTTGTTAAAAGAGGTTGTGTGAGTAAAAGTGAAGGGGAAAGCTGAGATGACATTTTCGTTTGTTAGCAAAGGGAGTGGGGAGTGGCATGTGAAAGAGGAAGTGATGGCCTGGTGATGGTTTGTAATCGTTTTGGAGGAGCTCTGCCTAGTAGAAAGTAAAAGGAGAAGCTTTGATCGCCCAACGTGGGGCTCGAACCCACGACCCTGAGATTAAGAGTCTCATGCTCTACCGACTGAGCTAGCCGGGCTTGCTTGCTTGAGCTGAAATGTCAAAAATTGCAAAATGGCGCCAGCCTCACCTTTGCCATCCGCACAGAAGAAGGCAATCTTGTATGGCCTGATTTGGCTGGCCACGTTTTTCAGCACCGAGCAACAGGGCAAGGCATTGGTGGTTCAGTGGTAGAATTCTCGCCTGCCACGCGGGAGGCCCGGGTTCGATTTCTGGCCAATGCAAATGCTAGGATTTTGGCACACCTCCACACTTTGCACTTCTCAAGCTTAAGACATCTCTGCAGGCCAGAAGCCATTTAAGGACATTTGCAAGAGTCACCGTGGCACTTGGCCACAGTGCTGGCTGACAGTCGAGAAGAGGGACCCTAGTACCCAGCAAACATGACTCTAAGACACACAAGTTAAAGCAGCCTTGGGACACTTGCGTGCCCAAAGGCCTTGCATGTCTTCTAGCAGTGCCAGTGACGTGCAGCATCTCTCCCTCTCCAGTACTCACCTATTAGGCTTCTTTTTAACTGTCTAGAAAAGCCTCGGAAATGCCAAGTCAGCAGCATCTGCTCATCTGGTGTTGTTTTACAACTTTTTGCCTTGTTGTCTTTGCACTCTACTCAGGGCCTTGCTCAAATTTGGAGCGTTCTCTCTAGGCCCTCATTCATTCTACTTTTGTCCTGAGTTTTCTCACAGTAGATGTTGAGATGTTGTGTCAGCTTACCTACAACTTGCTTTCCCAGCACCTAGCAATTAAGAAAACATACTAAAAGTACAGAAAAAAAAGTAGTAACAAACTTAAGTCAAATGAAAGCAACCACTTTTTTTGCTTGCCGGGACTGAAAGGCTTTTTGGTTTGTAACTTTTGTTGGGAAGTACCTCATCTAAAAACAAGTTAAGGGAAAGAGCAACTTCCTTTTTTTCAATCCTCTCAGCTAAATCTCAGGCCGTGTGCAGAGTGCCCTCCTCATACTGCTATGTGAGCACCTTTGGAGTGCAAAGCCTAATACACACCATACCAATGCCTGTCAGATAGATGGGTCGAACAGATGATTTCCGGCAGGTCCGATCTGATTTCCGATCGTTTTTCTGATGGATTTGCATAGTAGTGATCGGAAATCCGAACGGAAATCCGATCGTGTCTGTCGGAAAGGATCTATCGGCCCATCTATCTGATGGGGAATTGCATGGTGTGCACCAGGCATACGAGAATGAGTATCTTTCAGGTGGTTGTTCCTTGTCAAGTGATTGATTGTAAGTCTCTCCTTGACAAAAGGACTGGAGTAAAGCCAACGGAAATCTGGGAAAAGCAGATAAGAAAAGTAGTATAGGAAAGATGAGTAAGATTGTAAGAAGGAGTGTTTTTCTCTTTCTTGGGGTGGTGAAGCACTTTTGCTGAAAAGTTGTTAAAAGAGGTTGTGTGAGTAAAAGTGAAGGGGAAAGCTGAGATGACATTTTCGTTTGTTAGCAAAGGGAGTGGGGAGTGGCATGTGAAAGAGGAAGTGATGGCCTGGTGATGGTTTGTAATCGTTTTGGAGGAGCTCTGCCTAGTAGAAAGTAAAAGGAGAAGCTTTGATCGCCCAACGTGGGGCTCGAACCCACGACCCTGAGATTAAGAGTCTCATGCTCTACCGACTGAGCTAGCCGGGCTTGCTTGCTTGAGCTGAAATGTCAAAAATTGCAAAATGGCGCCAGCCTCACCTTTGCCATCCGCACAGAAGAAGGCAATCTTGTATGGCCTGATTTGGCTGGCCACGTTTTTCAGCACCGAGCAACAGGGCAAGGCATTGGTGGTTCAGTGGTAGAATTCTCGCCTGCCACGCGGGAGGCCTGGGTTCGATTCCTGGCCAATGCAAATGCTAGGATTTTGGCACACCTCCACACTTTGCACTTCTCAAGCTTAAGACATCTCTGCAGGCCAGAAGCCATTTAAGGACATTTGCAAGAGTCACCGTGGCACTTGGCCACAGTGCTGGCTGACAGTCGAGAAGAGGGACCCTAGTACCCAGCAAACATGACTCTAAGACACACAAGTTAAAGCAGCCTTGGGACACTTGCGTGCCCAAAGGCCTTGCATGTCTTCTAGCAGTGCCAGTGACGTGCAGCATCTCTCCCTCTCCAGTACTCACCTATTAGGCTTCTTTTTAACTGTCTAGAAAAGCCTCGGAAATGCCAAGTCAGCAGCATCTGCTCATCTGGTGTTGTTTTACAACTTTTTGCCTTGTTGTCTTTGCACTCTACTCAGGGCCTTGCTCAAATTTGGAGCGTTCTCTCTAGGCCCTCATTCATTCTACTTTTGTCCTGAGTTTTCTCACAGTAGATGTTGAGATGTTGTGTCAGCTTACCTACAACTTGCTTTCCCAGCACCTAGCAATTAAGAAAACATACTAAAAGTACAGAAAAAAAAGTAGTAACAAACTTAAGTCAAATGAAAGCAACCACTTTTTTTGCTTGCCGGGACTGAAAGGCTTTTTGGTTTGTAACTTTTGTTGGGAAGTACCTCATCTAAAAACAAGTTAAGGGAAAGAGCAACTTCCTTTTTTTCAATCCTCTCAGCTAAATCTCAGGCCGTGTGCAGAGTGCCCTCCTCATACTGCTATGTGAGCACCTTTGGAGTGCAAAGCCTAATACACACCATACCAATGCCTGTCAGATAGATGGGTCGAACAGATGATTTCCGGCAGGTCCGATCTGATTTCCGATCGTTTTTCTGATGGATTTGCATAGTAGTGATCGGAAATCCGAACGGAAATCCGATCGTGTCTGTCGGAAAGGATCTATCGGCCCATCTATCTGATGGGGAATTGCATGGTGTGCACCAGGCATACGAGAATGAGTATCTTTCAGGTGGTTGTTCCTTGTCAAGTGATTGATTGTAAGTCTCTCCTTGACAAAAGGACTGGAGTAAAGCCAACGGAAATCTGGGAAAAGCAGATAAGAAAAGTAGTATAGGAAAGATGAGTAAGATTGTAAGAAGGAGTGTTTTTCTCTTTCTTGGGGTGGTGAAGCACTTTTGCTGAAAAGTTGTTAAAAGAGGTTGTGTGAGTAAAAGTGAAGGGGAAAGCTGAGATGACATTTTCGTTTGTTAGCAAAGGGAGTGGGGAGTGGCATGTGAAAGAGGAAGTGATGGCCTGGTGATGGTTTGTAATCGTTTTGGAGGAGCTCTGCCTAGTAGAAAGTAAAAGGAGAAGCTTTGATCGCCCAACGTGGGGCTCGAACCCACGACCCTGAGATTAAGAGTCTCATGCTCTACCGACTGAGCTAGCCGGGCTTGCTTGCTTGAGCTGAAATGTCAAAAATTGCAAAATGGCGCCAGCCTCACCTTTGCCATCCGCACAGAAGAAGGCAATCTTGTATGGCCTGATTTGGCTGGCCACGTTTTTCAGCACCGAGCAACAGGGCAAGGCATTGGTGGTTCAGTGGTAGAATTCTCGCCTGCCACGCGGGAGGCCCGGGTTCGATTCCCGGCCAATGCAAATGCTAGGATTTTGGCACACCTCCACACTTTGCACTTCTCAAGCTTAAGACATCTCTGCAGGCCAGAAGCCATTTAAGGACATTTGCAAGAGTCACCGTGGCACTTGGCCACAGTGCTGGTTGACAGTCGAGAAGAGGGACCCTAGTACCCAGCAAACATGACTCTAAGACACACAAGTTAAAGCAGCCTTGGGACACTTGCGTGCCCAAAGGCCTTGCATGTCTTCTAGCAGTGCCAGTGACGTGCAGCATCTCTCCCTCTCCAGTACTCACCTATTAGGCTTCTTTTTAACTGTCTAGAAAAGCCTCGGAAATGCCAAGTCAGCAGCATCTGCTCATCTGGTGTTGTTTTACAACTTTTTGCCTTGTTGTCTTTGCACTCTACTCAGGGCCTTGCTCAAATTTGGAGCGTTCTCTCTAGGCCCTCATTCATTCTACTTTTGTCCTGAGTTTTCTCACAGTAGATGTTGAGATGTTGTGTCAGCTTACCTACAACTTGCTTTCCCAGCACCTAGCAATTAAGAAAACATACTAAAAGTACAGAAAAAAAAGTAGTAACAAACTTAAGTCAAATGAAAGCAACCACTTTTTTTGCTTGCCGGGACTGAAAGGCTTTTTGGTTTGTAACTTTTGTTGGGAAGTACCTCATCTAAAAACAAGTTAAGGGAAAGAGCAACTTCCTTTTTTTCAATCCTCTCAGCTAAATCTCAGGCCGTGTGCAGAGTGCCCTCCTCATACTGCTATGTGAGCACCTTTGGAGTGCAAAGCCTAATACACACCATACCAATGCCTGTCAGATAGATGGGTCGAACAGATGATTTCCGGCAGGTCCGATCTGATTTCCGATCGTTTTTCTGATGGATTTGCATAGTAGTGATCGGAAATCCGAACGGAAATCCGATCGTGTCTGTCGGAAAGGATCTATCGGCCCATCTATCTGATGGGGAATTGCATGGTGTGCACCAGGCATACGAGAATGAGTATCTTTCAGGTGGTTGTTCCTTGTCAAGTGATTGATTGTAAGTCTCTCCTTGACAAAAGGACTGGAGTAAAGCCAACGGAAATCTGGGAAAAGCAGATAAGAAAAGTAGTATAGGAAAGATGAGTAAGATTGTAAGAAGGAGTGTTTTTCTCTTTCTTGGGGTGGTGAAGCACTTTTGCTGAAAAGTTGTTAAAAGAGGTTGTGTGAGTAAAAGTGAAGGGGAAAGCTGAGATGACATTTTCGTTTGTTAGCAAAGGGAGTGGGGAGTGGCATGTGAAAGAGGAAGTGATGGCCTGGTGATGGTTTGTAATCGTTTTGGAGGAGCTCTGCCTAGTAGAAAGTAAAAGGAGAAGCTTTGATCGCCCAACGTGGGGCTCGAACCCACGACCCTGAGATTAAGAGTCTCATGCTCTACCGACTGAGCTAGCCGGGCTTGCTTGCTTGAGCTGAAATGTCAAAAATTGCAAAATGGCGCCAGCCTCACCTTTGCCATCCGCACAGAAGAAGGCAATCTTGTATGGCCTG
Organism: Hyperolius riggenbachi; assembly: GCF_040937935.1. Taxonomy (NCBI): domain Eukaryota; kingdom Metazoa; phylum Chordata; class Amphibia; order Anura; family Hyperoliidae; genus Hyperolius; species Hyperolius riggenbachi. Next base: position 42,603,343 of record NC_090649.1, on the reverse strand, counting down.
ATTTGGCTGGCCACGTTTTTCAGCACCGAGCAACAGGGCAAGGCATTGGTGGTTCAGTGGTAGAATTCTCGCCTGCCACGCGGGAGGCCCGGGTTCGATTCCCGGCCAATGCAAATGCTAGGATTTTGGCACACCTCCACACTTTGCACTTCTCAAGCTTAAGACATCTCTGCAGGCCAGAAGCCATTTAAGGACATTTGCAAGAGTCACCGTGGCACTTGGCCACAGTGCTGGCTGACAGTCGAGAAGAGGGACCCTAGTACCCAGCAAACATGACTCTAAGACACACAAGTTAAAGCAGCCTTGGGACACTTGCGTGCCCAAAGGCCTTGCATGTCTTCTAGCAGTGCCAGTGACGTGCAGCATCTCTCCCTCTCCAGTACTCACCTATTAGGCTTCTTTTTAACTGTCTAGAAAAGCCTCGGAAATGCCAAGTCAGCAGCATCTGCTCATCTGGTGTTGTTTTACAACTTTTTGCCTTGTTGTCTTTGCACTCTACTCAGGGCCTTGCTCAAATTTGGAGCGTTCTCTCTAGGCCCTCATTCATTCTACTTTTGTCCTGAGTTTTCTCACAGTAGATGTTGAGATGTTGTGTCAGCTTACCTACAACTTGCTTTCCCAGCACCTAGCAATTAAGAAAACATACTAAAAGTACAGAAAAAAAAGTAGTAACAAACTTAAGTCAAATGAAAGCAACCACTTTTTTTGCTTGCCGGGACTGAAAGGCTTTTTGGTTTGTAACTTTTGTTGGGAAGTACCTCATCTAAAAACAAGTTAAGGGAAAGAGCAACTTCCTTTTTTTCAATCCTCTCAGCTAAATCTCAGGCCGTGTGCAGAGTGCCCTCCTCATACTGCTATGTGAGCACCTTTGGAGTGCAAAGCCTAATACACACCATACCAATGCCTGTCAGATAGATGGGTCGAACAGATGATTTCCGGCAGGTCCGATCTGATTTCCGATCGTTTTTCTGATGGATTTGCATAGTAGTGATCGGAAATCCGAACGGAAATCCGATCGTGTCTGTCGGAAAGGATCTATCGGCCCATCTATCTGATGGGGAATTGCATGGTGTGCACCAGGCATACGAGAATGAGTATCTTTCAGGTGGTTGTTCCTTGTCAAGTGATTGATTGTAAGTCTCTCCTTGACAAAAGGACTGGAGTAAAGCCAACGGAAATCTGGGAAAAGCAGATAAGAAAAGTAGTATAGGAAAGATGAGTAAGATTGTAAGAAGGAGTGTTTTTCTCTTTCTTGGGGTGGTGAAGCACTTTTGCTGAAAAGTTGTTAAAAGAGGTTGTGTGAGTAAAAGTGAAGGGGAAAGCTGAGATGACATTTTCGTTTGTTAGCAAAGGGAGTGGGGAGTGGCATGTGAAAGAGGAAGTGATGGCCTGGTGATGGTTTGTAATCGTTTTGGAGGAGCTCTGCCTAGTAGAAAGTAAAAGGAGAAGCTTTGATCGCCCAACGTGGGGCTCGAACCCACGACCCTGAGATTAAGAGTCTCATGCTCTACCGACTGAGCTAGCCGGGCTTGCTTGCTTGAGCTGAAATGTCAAAAATTGCAAAATGGCGCCAGCCTCACCTTTGCCATCCGCACAGAAGAAGGCAATCTTGTATGGCCTGATTTGGCTGGCCACGTTTTTCAGCACCGAGCAACAGGGCAAGGCATTGGTGGTTCAGTGGTAGAATTCTCGCCTGCCACGCGGGAGGCCTGGGTTCGATTCCCGGCCAATGCAAATGCTAGGATTTTGGCACACCTCCACACTTTGCACTTCTCAAGCTTAAGACATCTCTGCAGGCCAGAAGCCATTTAAGGACATTTGCAAGAGTCACCGTGGCACTTGGCCACAGTGCTGGCTGACAGTCGAGAAGAGGGACCCTAGTACCCAGCAAACATGACTCTAAGACACACAAGTTAAAGCAGCCTTGGGACACTTGCGTGCCCAAAGGCCTTGCATGTCTTCTAGCAGTGCCAGTGACGTGCAGCATCTCTCCCTCTCCAGTACTCACCTATTAGGCTTCTTTTTAACTGTCTAGAAAAGCCTCGGAAATGCCAAGTCAGCAGCATCTGCTCATCTGGTGTTGTTTTACAACTTTTTGCCTTGTTGTCTTTGCACTCTACTCAGGGCCTTGCTCAAATTTGGAGCGTTCTCTCTAGGCCCTCATTCATTCTACTTTTGTCCTGAGTTTTCTCACAGTAGATGTTGAGATGTTGTGTCAGCTTACCTACAACTTGCTTTCCCAGCACCTAGCAATTAAGAAAACATACTAAAAGTACAGAAAAAAAAGTAGTAACAAACTTAAGTCAAATGAAAGCAACCACTTTTTTTGCTTGCCGGGACTGAAAGGCTTTTTGGTTTGTAACTTTTGTTGGGAAGTACCTCATCTAAAAACAAGTTAAGGGAAAGAGCAACTTCCTTTTTTTCAATCCTCTCAGCTAAATCTCAGGCCGTGTGCAGAGTGCCCTCCTCATACTGCTATGTGAGCACCTTTGGAGTGCAAAGCCTAATACACACCATACCAATGCCTGTCAGATAGATGGGTCGAACAGATGATTTCCGGCAGGTCCGATCTGATTTCCGATCGTTTTTCTGATGGATTTGCATAGTAGTGATCGGAAATCCGAACGGAAATCCGATCGTGTCTGTCGGAAAGGATCTATCGGCCCATCTATCTGATGGGGAATTGCATGGTGTGCACCAGGCATACGAGAATGAGTATCTTTCAGGTGGTTGTTCCTTGTCAAGTGATTGATTGTAAGTCTCTCCTTGACAAAAGGACTGGAGTAAAGCCAACGGAAATCTGGGAAAAGCAGATAAGAAAAGTAGTATAGGAAAGATGAGTAAGATTGTAAGAAGGAGTGTTTTTCTCTTTCTTGGGGTGGTGAAGCACTTTTGCTGAAAAGTTGTTAAAAGAGGTTGTGTGAGTAAAAGTGAAGGGGAAAGCTGAGATGACATTTTCGTTTGTTAGCAAAGGGAGTGGGGAGTGGCATGTGAAAGAGGAAGTGATGGCCTGGTGATGGTTTGTAATCGTTTTGGAGGAGCTCTGCCTAGTAGAAAGTAAAAGGAGAAGCTTTGATCGCCCAACGTGGGGCTCGAACCCACGACCCTGAGATTAAGAGTCTCATGCTCTACCGACTGAGCTAGCCGGGCTTGCTTGCTTGAGCTGAAATGTCAAAAATTGCAAAATGGCGCCAGCCTCACCTTTGCCATCCGCACAGAAGAAGGCAATCTTGTATGGCCTGATTTGGCTGGCCACGTTTTTCAGCACCGAGCAACAGGGCAAGGCATTGGTGGTTCAGTGGTAGAATTCTCGCCTGCCACGCGGGAGGCCCGGGTTCGATTCCCGGCCAATGCAAATGCTAGGATTTTGGCACACCTCCACACTTTGCACTTCTCAAGCTTAAGACATCTCTGCAGGCCAGAAGCCATTTAAGGACATTTGCAAGAGTCACCGTGGCACTTGGCCACAGTGCTGGTTGACAGTCGAGAAGAGGGACCCTAGTACCCAGCAAACATGACTCTAAGACACACAAGTTAAAGCAGCCTTGGGACACTTGCGTGCCCAAAGGCCTTGCATGTCTTCTAGCAGTGCCAGTGACGTGCAGCATCTCTCCCTCTCCAGTACTCACCTATTAGGCTTCTTTTTAACTGTCTAGAAAAGCCTCGGAAATGCCAAGTCAGCAGCATCTGCTCATCTGGTGTTGTTTTACAACTTTTTGCCTTGTTGTCTTTGCACTCTACTCAGGGCCTTGCTCAAATTTGGAGCGTTCTCTCTAGGCCCTCATTCATTCTACTTTTGTCCTGAGTTTTCTCACAGTAGATGTTGAGATGTTGTGTCAGCTTACCTACAACTTGCTTTCCCAGCACCTAGCAATTAAGAAAACATACTAAAAGTACAGAAAAAAAAGTAGTAACAAACTTAAGTCAAATGAAAGCAACCACTTTTTTTGCTTGCCGGGACTGAAAGGCTTTTTGGTTTGTAACTTTTGTTGGGAAGTACCTCATCTAAAAACAAGTTAAGGGAAAGAGCAACTTCCTTTTTTTCAATCCTCTCAGCTAAATCTCAGGCCGTGTGCAGAGTGCCCTCCTCATACTGCTATGTGAGCACCTTTGGAGTGCAAAGCCTAATACACACCATACCAATGCCTGTCAGATAGATGGGTCGAACAGATGATTTCCGGCAGGTCCGATCTGATTTCCGATCGTTTTTCTGATGGATTTGCATAGTAGTGATCGGAAATCCGAACGGAAATCCGATCGTGTCTGTCGGAAAGGATCTATCGGCCCATCTATCTGATGGGGAATTGCATGGTGTGCACCAGGCATACGAGAATGAGTATCTTTCAGGTGGTTGTTCCTTGTCAAGTGATTGATTGTAAGTCTCTCCTTGACAAAAGGACTGGAGTAAAGCCAACGGAAATCTGGGAAAAGCAGATAAGAAAAGTAGTATAGGAAAGATGAGTAAGATTGTAAGAAGGAGTGTTTTTCTCTTTCTTGGGGTGGTGAAGCACTTTTGCTGAAAAGTTGTTAAAAGAGGTTGTGTGAGTAAAAGTGAAGGGGAAAGCTGAGATGACATTTTCGTTTGTTAGCAAAGGGAGTGGGGAGTGGCATGTGAAAGAGGAAGTGATGGCCTGGTGATGGTTTGTAATCGTTTTGGAGGAGCTCTGCCTAGTAGAAAGTAAAAGGAGAAGCTTTGATCGCCCAACGTGGGGCTCGAACCCACGACCCTGAGATTAAGAGTCTCATGCTCTACCGACTGAGCTAGCCGGGCTTGCTTGCTTGAGCTGAAATGTCAAAAATTGCAAAATGGCGCCAGCCTCACCTTTGCCATCCGCACAGAAGAAGGCAATCTTGTATGGCCTGATTTGGCTGGCCACGTTTTTCAGCACCGAGCAACAGGGCAAGGCATTGGTGGTTCAGTGGTAGAATTCTCGCCTGCCACGCGGGAGGCCCGGGTTCGATTCCCGGCCAATGCAAATGCTAGGATTTTGGCACACCTCCACACTTTGCACTTCTCAAGCTTAAGACATCTCTGCAGGCCAGAAGCCATTTAAGGACATTTGCAAGAGTCACCGTGGCACTTGGCCACAGTGCTGGTTGACAGTCGAGAAGAGGGACCCTAGTACCCAGCAAACATGACTCTAAGACACACAAGTTAAAGCAGCCTTGGGACACTTGCGTGCCCAAAGGCCTTGCATGTCTTCTAGCAGTGCCAGTGACGTGCAGCATCTCTCCCTCTCCAGTACTCACCTATTAGGCTTCTTTTTAACTGTCTAGAAAAGCCTCGGAAATGCCAAGTCAGCAGCATCTGCTCATCTGGTGTTGTTTTACAACTTTTTGCCTTGTTGTCTTTGCACTCTACTCAGGGCCTTGCTCAAATTTGGAGCGTTCTCTCTAGGCCCTCATTCATTCTACTTTTGTCCTGAGTTTTCTCACAGTAGATGTTGAGATGTTGTGTCAGCTTACCTACAACTTGCTTTCCCAGCACCTAGCAATTAAGAAAACATACTAAAAGTACAGAAAAAAAAGTAGTAACAAACTTAAGTCAAATGAAAGCAACCACTTTTTTTGCTTGCCGGGACTGAAAGGCTTTTTGGTTTGTAACTTTTGTTGGGAAGTACCTCATCTAAAAACAAGTTAAGGGAAAGAGCAACTTCCTTTTTTTCAATCCTCTCAGCTAAATCTCAGGCCGTGTGCAGAGTGCCCTCCTCATACTGCTATGTGAGCACCTTTGGAGTGCAAAGCCTAATACACACCATACCAATGCCTGTCAGATAGATGGGTCGAACAGATGATTTCCGGCAGGTCCGATCTGATTTCCGATCGTTTTTCTGATGGATTTGCATAGTAGTGATCGGAAATCCGAACGGAAATCCGATCGTGTCTGTCGGAAAGGATCTATCGGCCCATCTATCTGATGGGGAATTGCATGGTGTGCACCAGGCATACGAGAATGAGTATCTTTCAGGTGGTTGTTCCTTGTCAAGTGATTGATTGTAAGTCTCTCCTTGACAAAAGGACTGGAGTAAAGCCAACGGAAATCTGGGAAAAGCAGATAAGAAAAGTAGTATAGGAAAGATGAGTAAGATTGTAAGAAGGAGTGTTTTTCTCTTTCTTGGGGTGGTGAAGCACTTTTGCTGAAAAGTTGTTAAAAGAGGTTGTGTGAGTAAAAGTGAAGGGGAAAGCTGAGATGACATTTTCGTTTGTTAGCAAAGGGAGTGGGGAGTGGCATGTGAAAGAGGAAGTGA